>NW_008674438.1:0-16379 GCF_000695815.1 Acanthisitta chloris
CTGAGCTCCTTGGCTGTGCTGCTGGGCCGGGACAGGAGGAAGGGTGGCCTGCGGTACATGGGGGTATTATGTGTGGAGCTCAAGGCTGGAGGGAGTGGAAAATGGAGTGATGGGGGTTAGGGTGATCTCTCGAGGCTTTAGCCCCCCATGGCCATTCCCTCTCCAGGGAAGCTTATGGTCACTGGTTTTCCTATCAGTGAGGGGTGGGGGGGTTGTTGGATTTGCTGGAGGTGTTGCTGGGTGGCACCCCAATGACAGCTGCCCTGATAGTGCTGGGTTGATAGAATCATAGAATCATAGGATTTTAGGGTTTGGAATGGACCCTAGAGATCATCCAGTACCAACCCCCTGCCCTGGGCAGGGACACCTCCTCACTAGATCAGGTTGCTCAAGGCTTCATCCAACCTGGCTGTGAGTTGGGGCATCCACTCCCTCCCTGGGCAACCTGTGCCAGTGTCTCACCACCCTCAGGAAAAAACATTTTCCTACTATTTAGCCTAAATTTCCCCTCTTTCAATTTGAACCTATTATCCCTTGTCCTGTCACTGAAGCTCCTAACAGAGAGTCCCTCTCCAGCTTCCTTGCAGCCCCTTCAGATACTGACAGGCTGCTATGAGGTCTCCATGCAACCTTCTCTTCTCCAGGCTGAACAGCCCCAACTTCCTCAGCCTGTCTTCATAGGGGAGATGCTCCAGTCCTCTTATCAACTTTGTGGCCTCCTCTGGACTTGCTCCAACAGTTCCATGTCCTTCTTGTGTTGGGGACATCAGAAATGTGTGCAGTATTCCAAGTGGGGTCATAAGAGCATAAGAGCAGAGTAGGGGGGGAGAATGACCTCCCTTGACCTGCTGGCCACACTCCTTTGGATGCAGCCCAGGATTTGGTTGGCTTTCTGGGCTGCAAACACTCACTGCAGCTCATGGGATGTGAGGCAGCGGCCATGGAAGTACCCTGGGGTGGCTGGTGCATGGAGGGACAGGGTTGTTAGGCCTGGTGGGCACAGCATGGTGGTGGGAACCCAAGACCTGTTGGCTGTGAGAAGCATTCAAACCCAGGGAGTGGGCCATGGCAACTGTGGGTGCCCAAGTTTGTAGTAGGCTCTGCAGCTTGTCCTTTGCTTGATGTATGCCCAGTTACCTCTTCTGCTGCACCGCTGAAGTAGCAAAACTGCACCCAGTGAAAGATTCCCATGTTGCAAACCAGCGCATCATCCTGGAGCCTTTTGCCCGGAGGAGAGCACACACAGCCTGGGGCTGAGCTCCTGTCTCAGCACCACAACCTGCCACTTGCATCTCGGTGCACTTATTTCTGGCTGAAATGTTACAGTCAAAGCCTGGAAGTCAGTCAGGTGTGAACTCATTGCTGTCCCAGAAACACGGTATGAAGAACTTTGCCCAAATTCAGCTCTGCCAGGGTTGCAAATAACACACGTGCTTGATAAGGTAAATTCAAGTCTTTCTGTTCATCTCAGAGTCTCACAGTGCATACCTACCCAGCTTGTGATTCTGTCACCCTGTTTACTGGCTCATGTTTCCTTCTGAAAGCAAGAAAACCATTTTGCCAGTCTGTAGCAGTTTTCTTTTGTCTGGCAAATAGTTTGTAACTCATTGATGAACTGTGAATAAAGTTCTTTCTAGATGCTGGACCAGAGACCATAAATGTCTCCAGACTGAAAGGATAAGAGCTTTGTAGTGGGGATATAAATACTCCTGATTTGAATTCTGCTGGTGATTTGAGTAGACAAGCCTGGACAGACAGCTTTGGTGGGGGGGAAAAAAATTACACTTAGACATAATGCTTCATGAAATGTTTTCCACTGTACTTCTAAAAATATTGAAAAGACTGAGAAAACAAAAGCTAAGCAGGCTCTATGCTTAAAATTAATGATGCAGTGGCTGTGGTATGGTGTGCAGCAGAACTGAAGTGTTGCACATAGGGTTGGCTCACTGTGTGTTGGGTTTGCTGCCATAACAAGTGTATGTCTTGGTCTGAGGGTAGAATAAAATACGGTGAAGAGGCTGGAACGATGAGGGGAGAAAGAAGTTACTGAATTTGATGGTGAGGTGGTGGGGGACGAGGTGTGAGGAGCAAAAAGAGGAGTCTGAATGGAATTCTCCAGTAGCCATGGGTCTGGTGGGACAGGGGAGGGGTCTGTGACCTGTGATGAAGGTGTATGGAGTCGCGTCGAAAGGGAAAGGTGTTCCTGAGAGGTGTGCAAGAAGGTGTTGGGGCAGCAGCATGTGGGTTTTGAGGGTGTTGCCATGAAGAGACGTGCAGAGTTGTGACATAAGCCTGGAGGTGTGACAGAACTTCAGCAGAGGAAGCTGGTCACCCACTTGCCAGAAGAGAGGAATGTGGGGCAGTATCAGGGAGCAACAGTCTGGAGGGGGAATTAGGCCTGTGGTTTATGTCTGAAGAAGGCAATGAAGGGGTTTGGGTTGGAGAAGAGTCACTGTGGAAGATGAGGGTAGGACTGCAGGGAGTAAACAGTATGCAGGGCACAGAGGGTGCTTTTTATGAGGGTTTGGTAGCAAGGATCAAACTGTAGTTGTGTATTGTGGGACTTAGATGCAGTAGGTTGGTCAGCCATTCACATGAAGTAAGGATGGATATATGCGTGTTTGATGCAGTGACAATGGTGGTGAGGAGAAAAAAAACTGAAGGGCAGCTCCAGCATGCGAGAAGAGTTGAGAAACTCTAGAAAAGAGGTATTTGGGAGCCATCTCCTATTGTCCTTTGGCTGCAGTCCAGGTTTGGGTCAGTTATGTTTGAATTCCCTTCTCTGTGGGCAAGCAACAGTAACCAGTTCTCATTGTAACACATGCCCACATCCTGCTGTGTACCGTGTTTTAGTAGTGGGGTCAGGGCAGCCATGAGAACAGGTACTGATCTCTTCTTCACTCCTCGTGGAGTGTTTTAAAAGGTGAGTTCAGGAGCAGGAGTAGACTGTGCATATCAGAAACTTTTCAAGGTGATGATCTGTTTTGTGGATATACACAATTGTAAAGGTGTACCACAGCAATTTTGGAATGCAGTCATTGACTTTGTGGTGACTGTGTTGACTGCACTCCCCACAGTCACCAGTAATTACTCTTTTCATCAGATCCATGGGCTGATGTTTCACTTCCCTGGCTTTTGTTCTCTCCAGCATGGCTCATGTCAGGGAACAGCAAGACCAGGGCTTCTCCTCCAGGGAGGACAAATGAGGAGCCAAAGGTGATGACAGCCACCAACAGTGCCCTCACTACCTAGGGTACAGTCCCATCATGTCTGAACAGTGCAGGCAGAACAAGATGCTGATAGCAGGGGTCCATCAACAGCCCCAAAGATGAGGTGGTGAATCAAGTCTGGGGTCCACCCAGTGAGTACAGCTGCAGAAGATGCTGCCAAAGACAGGACTGGAGACAAGCTGCCTGCAGTGTAGGTCCAAGGTTTGTTCCAGAGAGAGTACTGAGGACAGGTTCACCTGCAGTGTAGCTCAGACAAGGACCTCAGCTGAGATGGAGCTCCTAGACTATGGGCAGAGTGTGCATAGATGGGGGTCTAAGGTGAGGCTGTTTGGAGCATTTCAAGCCTTTTAATGTATTCAGGGACCAGAATGCTAGAAATTCCTCCTTCCTCCCTGCCCTTTCCCCATGAGCCTTTGTGAGGGTCCACTTGACTCTTTTGCTTCCACTTCTACCCCCCAATTTATCTCTTGTCATTTCCTGCAGTGACTTTTTCCCCACTCTTGTCTCTGATGGCCCTTGCGGTTCTACAGTGCTCTGGGGTTGCTCTGTCCTCCTTTGTATCTTTCACTGCTGTCTATGTGGAAATGGTTCCTTCTGTTCCTCTTCCCCTTGTCTGTTCTTTCTTACTTCCTCTCTCTTTGCAGAATTTCATACAAGGGGAAATATCAGTTGAATTTCCTTTGTCTCTTCTTCTTGAGAAGCCTGTCCACCTGTAGTGTTAGTGATCATATTAACCTCAGAGTCTCCTTGTTAAATTTCCTTCTTTATTCCTGATTTCTCATTATCCAGGTTATTTATAAATCATTTCAGGCCTTCTGTTGGTGTTGTACTGAAGTATACCAGCTCTTCTCCAGCGCTTCTGTTAAAAGCCCTTGTAGAGACGTTTGTCATCACTCACCTTGTCTGTTGCCTTTTCCTTTCTTGCTGCACTGCCCGTCCTGTTCCAAATGCAGCTACTTAAAATCTACCTGCTGCTTGATCCAGATTGCTCCCAAATTTAATCTCTGATGACTTAAAAACTTCACAGTGTCACTTTGAAGCTTTTGCTTCCTTCTGCTACCACTTCTTTCCCGTCTTTCTCTTGCTCCTGCCTTTTGCCCTTCCCCCAGCTCTTCTTCTTGGGTAAAGGGCAGGTATCAATTCTACATTTGGCATGGCACAGAGCATGATCAATAAGGGCTTGCTGAGTTGTCAGGATTGATTTTTATATACCTTAAAGGCCCCTTCACCCTGTTCCAGACTGAACGTGCCGTAGATACTGCAAGACACCTTAGAATGATAGGGGTGGTCTTAATGTAAAAAGGAGTAGGTGATAATGCTCTTCCAAGTTGTTGTAGTGTAGAGGTAGAGAAATTACTTTGTTTTTTTCTCGTGGTCTCTTCAGAGCCTGTCCCAGGCTGGGAAGGCACAGTGTCTTCATCTCATCTCTGTTTCTGTGCTTGCTGCCTTTGTCCCCAAGTTCCTATTCCTCAGATGCTGAGCATTATTTGTGGTTGCAGTTGGTTGATGTGAAATCTGCTGTCATCAGCAAGTCTATTTTGCCACAAAGTGCCATCCTTTCTCCCCTTCATTATTTTTTCTTGTGTGGCAGACCTGTGTACCATGGGGAGAGGTTAGAGAGGAGCCATTTCAAAACTTGCTTGCAATCTGCAGGGGGTGAAGCCCATGTATGTAATGGTGTGATTCAGGCCCATTTTAACTGAGATAAAGGACATAACTCCAAAATGGCTCCATCATACTGCTTATTTGTGTGTGCTTGCAGACTGGATTTGGTCTAACCCAGACAACTTACTGTGCCCATATTTGTCCCTGACTAAATGTCCTTTTATGTTGATGATGTGATCAATTCCATCTCCTTCCTTCATGTCTCTCTTTGTGATGTACCTCCATATGCCTTACGCAGATTATATATGTTTATATATTTTATATGCTGTGCAGTAAATCAGTTTCAATCCATTCCCCAGATAAGGAGCAGTCAGAATTGCTTATGATGGGAGGGTCTCAGCACAAATTCCTGAAATGACTGCCAGTGTAGGAAAAATGTTGTGGGTTGTTTTTCCTTTCCTAGAAGGCAGTCATGGTATCAGTTGTTTCCCATTGCTTTATTTACTGGCAGCCTAACTAGAGAGCTCAAATTGAAGTAATTCCTCTTTGCCCATGTATCCTGTCAGTGAGAAAAAGCAGATAGTTGGTAGTGAGCCGCTTGCTGTTCTCTATCTGCAGTGTGGATAAATCATGGGCTTCGGCGTTCAGGGCGTCTGGTCTGGAACATTTTGTTAGTAGTAAATTCAGGCACAAACAAAATGCTGTGCTGTTTAATTGCCAGCAAGACCTAAAATGACTCATTTTGTGCTGTTTCTTTTTCTTCTTCCTCTGCAGCAAGTATAATGGAGAGACAGAAGAGAAAGCAAGAAATAGAGAAAGGACTTCAGTTCATTCAGTAAGTGGACAGCCTCAGTGTTTCCTGTGGATTTGGAGGTCGTTGTCTCTCTCTTGAGGATTGCAGGAACTGAGTTCTTCCTAGTCACTGCTTTGGGTTTGCTGCATGGGAAAGGGATACTGTTCTGAGGATTTTCACTGTTATTTTTTTGAAGTACTTCTTGCCCTGCCAGCTCCCTAAACTTGAAATTCTGTCATTTTAATTTCATTGGGTTTTTGCCTCCACTGCAGTGGCAGGATGATCTTTATAGTCAGCATAATGCTAATAGTACTTGGGCCTTCTACTTCATCTTCGGGATGAAGATCTTAAAGTGCTCTTTCAACAAGGTTATCCCACCTTTCTTAGAAAGGGAGATAGTGTTTCTAATTTGTAGGTGGGGAAAGCAAGGTAAATAACTTGCAGGTACCCTACATGGTACCTATAGGAGAAATAGATGACCTGGGTCTTTTACAGTTGCCAACCTGGTAGATGCCTCAGGTCACTCTTCTGTGAATATCATGTGGCCTTCTAGAGCTTGAAATGGTTGCTTATGTAGTAGTTACAAGTGCAAGTACTTTCTTATGCAGTACTGGTTTTACCCTCCAATGTTTGAGTTAGCAAAGGCCTCACACTCAGGTCCAGGTTCCATGGTAAGTAAGGAAGTAGCAAGATTGTAATCAGATTGGTTTGGGGTTTTTTTAAGGTCTGCTTTGAGTCCTGAAATTATTGTGGCTGAAATCTGTGCCTCTACTGTAGGGAAGGAAAACCCCCTTCCTTGTAACATATTTATATCCTGTAGTGTGGCCATGATACTGACACCACAGTCTGAGACTAAATGGGACTGATAATCCAGCTTCAGAGAAGCAATTGTAAGGTTTATTTTGGTAGCATTTATAAAAATGTGCAAAATTCCTCAGAAGAAAATAATTCAGAAATACAAGATGTTGTTCATGTTTCTGGGGTGTATCTTCAACTCTGTTTTGAATTTATATCCTGTAGTGTGGCCATGATACTGACACCACAGTCTGAGACTAAATGGGACTGATAATCCAGCTTCAGAGAAGCAATTGTAAGGTTTATTTTGGTAGCATTTATAAAAATGTGCAAAATTCCTCAGAAGAAAATAATTCAGAAATACAAGATGTTGTTCATGTTTCTGGGGTGTATCTTCAACTCTGTTTTGATGCGCAAGAGGTAGTCCAAGTTTTTAAGCACCATGAATGTTTCTTAGAAAGTCATGACATTTCTTGTTCTTGATTTTAAGGAGTAGATGATGATTAGATGAAATTTTAAAAAAGCTTGTTCTGTAGCCAGTAAGGTCATGTATGCAATGTAGGTGAGAAAGGCTATGGAAGGTGCTAAGAATTCCTCTAGAGCCTATTGATTTCTCCTTGAAGAGAAAAAATAAATATATGGGGACTAAGCCTAGGTGACTAGGATGGTCCAATCTGAAGAACAGAACCTTTCACCTAAGTCTCAGTGCTGTCGTGGGGTAGGTGTTATCCACACAAGCACTGCCAGTTCTGTGGCACAGCCTTGGCCAAGAGAGTTAGAGTTAAACGTCCTCCTGAACCTATGTTGTTTTCTCCCTTCCTTTTGTGTGGTAGGTCTAAAGGCATGTGGTAGGTTAAGGCAGAGGAAAGTGACTGCATTTACTACTGCATGTCTCCTGTCTTCCAAAGGATTTGAGGAGGTCTTGGAGTGCCTGTGTGGTGCCTCTCATTAGAGCCAGATGCACATAAAATAGGACTGTATTCTCCATGACAATCTCTCGTGGGACTTTATCAAAGGTGGGAGTTTTTAGGTGACTGTCTGAAGGCACATTACAGAGGATCATGCATGCACAGAAAATAACTGAGAATAAGATTCTTCTAGTCTCAAGTCCCTTGGAGACCTGACACTTGACATCACTTGATGGCACTGTGACTGTTGCTGAGCATAAGGCTCCCTCACTGTATTCTCTTTGCCCCAGCTGCCTTTGAAGTGATAAAATGTTTCTGTAACTCACTGAGATCATCAACACAGGAGCAGAAGGATGATTTCTCCATAGACAAAAGCCCTTGTTTGCGTGGATGCCTGTTGTATGAGTATTTCCTCTTCTTTTTTCAGGTCCACCTTACCCCTAAGCCAAGAAGATTATGAGGTAATGGAGAATTTGTTTGCTGAAGTTGAGAGCCCTCTGGTTAGGAAGATTTGTTCTGTTGCACAGCCACTAGTTTTGCACATTTGCACATACCAAAAGTGAAGTTTATGGGGTGGTCTGTCACAATTTGTCTGTGCCTTAAAGTTTTAAGGTTCAATGACAACTTACAGGAAAAGGGGAAGACACTTGAGTGTTCAACAAGAATGGAGATTTCATTGAATTATTCTCCTCTACCAAAAACCTGATGTTTTACAGGGGGGTGGGAAGGCAGGAGAATCTTAGTGGGCAAGAAGTTTGCCAAAACATATGGAAAGGAATGGGAAACTGGGAAGTCTCTCCTGTCTCTGAATATCCACATCTGTTCTCTCCCTGCTGCCCAGGCCTTTTTGCAGAAGCTGGTGAGAAACTTGTTTGCAGAGGGCAATGATTTGTTTAGAGAGAAGGATTTCAAGCTTTCACTGGTACAGTATGTAGAAGGGCTGAATGTAGCGGATTACGCAGCCTCCGACGAGGTGACCATCCCAAAGGAACTCCTCTGCAAGCTACATGTCAATCGAGCTGCCTGCTACTTTGCCATGGTGAGTGCCTTCCCAAGTCATCCCCAGGAGCTAGAGAGGACATCATGGTTGCAGTGTGGTGCAGTTGGAAAAGATGTCAGGAGGGGTTTTAGCTGTTTTTTTCTGCTCCCTGTTCAATTACTGGAGGAGACAATGACACACAGAAGACTCTGGTATCTCTCCACTGTTGCACTGTGTCTTGTGAGATCAAAGGAAGGATGTGAAAGGAGAGGGGGCCAGGCCTAAGCTACTGGCAGTGCAGTTCTGGTTCGTATTGTTGAGGAGTTAGTACAGTTCAGTATCTTTCAGTATTGAGTGAGTATTTCTCTAGAATACTGTTTGAGTGTTGCTCTGGAGGCTCCTATCTCCTCAAGTGAGGCACTGGAAGGCAGTAAGAAGGCTTTGGATCCTGATAGAACTTTCAGCACACACGTGGAAAAGGATTCTGAAATACTCAGTGTCTAAAAGGCTGCATGCTTCCCTTTTCCTAAGGCATATAGCAGCTTTCCTTTATGGCACAACCCCAGAGAGCAAGTCCATCCTGTTCGTAATGAGGCTGAGTCCACGGAAAATTATCAAGCAGTTACATAATTAAAACCTGTCAAATATGATGTGCCCAAGGTTGAGGGAGAGACAAGATAAAGTTGCTCAAGCAGCCTTAATTCTGTCATTCTGTTGTTCTCATTCTAACTTAAGTGTTTTGAGTTTTGCAAGACTTCACAAAATGTTCTATTAATGCAGGTGTGTTTGTACACTGGTCTGTGCACAAGGTGGTATATGTACTTCTAACTGCCATTTATATTCATATTTTCTGCTGAGAGATAGAATGTTTGCATTCACAACGAAGGAGGAGTTAGTCTGCTGTGCTTCAGCTGACTCGAGGTGGTCTCTTCCATGCAGGGATTGTATGAGAAGGCACTGGAAGACAGCGAGAAGGCTTTAAGTCTGGACAAGGAGAACATCCGAGCGCTGTTCCGGAAAGCTCGCTGCTTAAATGAGCTTGGAAGACACAAAGAAGCATATGAGTGCAATAGCCGATGCTTACTGTCCCTCCCACATGTAAGTTTTTGACATACAACTCATTTTGGTTTTTGTGGCTCAGAACCTTCCTCTCTGCAGCATGCCTAGTGCAAGGCCTGAGGATAGTGGAAGAGGAAGGTTGGCTGTTCCTGAGAACATACTTCCCAGGAATTCTGTCTCTCTGACTCAAAGATGTTTGTCCTCTCATGTTTCTTCAGTCCAAGTCACTCTTTACAGGTAGTGCCAGCCAGAGACACCAGTTAGTGACAGCAGGTCCTGTGGCCTATTTGTGAAGGGCAAAACCCAGCCTAATAAAATGTAAACTAAGGCCATGAGAATGTTTTAATTGGCTGCTTTTGTGCCTCTAATGGGAGTGACTCGGAGCATGGCACAAATGGGAACTGGAGCTCTGGAAGGAAAATGTGTATGGTTTTCCTGTTTTAGATAAAAATGCATCATGGTTTACTTACGAATTGCTAAGGCAAGCTGAAAAATCTGTTTATTTCTTGAGGAACATGCAATGGTGTCCTTGACATCACGTGTCTTAGTTATTTTTATGTTCATGGGTGTGTAAATTTTTGCATCCAGAGAGGACTATCTGCATATACTAGGCCTTAAATATTTTTCTGATAATGCTTTTGTTGAGTGTCCTTTTACATCAAGTACTGAACCAGAAACCAGACTGTGATTACATGGATTCTAGTGAGCACTGGTTGTCTTTGCTAGAATTGGTTCTGATCTGTCACAGTAATGCTATTACAAGAAAAGTGCATCTACCTCAGCAGAAGTTAACTTTCCTTTATTATTTTCAGAAGTGTTCTTTGAAAGTCCTGTTAGCAGTTAGTTATTCCTTTTATATAGCTTGTAAATTCTAGTTTCTTTGACTTGGCAGAACAGAGTGACAAAAACATACTAAAGGTATTGTGTTTGGGAGTCCCAAAGAATTGTTTTTTAAATAAACCCTTTTATTAACAAAGCCATTGAATGCATGTGTTTGTGTAAAGCCATATTTGGCTATATTTCACATTGCAGTTGAAACACTTAATTGTTTTTAACCATATTCTTACATAGCTCCTATTACTGTCATTGCAATCATCGTGGTCTACAGACACTTTATCAGATTTCTCTGTGGCAGGAAAGTTCAGCCTAACAAACTCCATATTGAGCGATCTGCATTCCCTCTTCAAAACAATTCAGTCTTGTAAATTAACATACCCCATTGCCTTATCTGATTAACAGAAATCACAGGCCTTCTCTGCATCAAAGGCAAGTCATGCTATCTATCATCTCACTTTGTTCCCGTTACCCTCTGGAGCACACGTGTACTTCTAGCTTGAATTGCTGTAATTGCTGAGAACTTTGTTGTGGTCAAACCACATGGCATGGGGTGTTTTAGAGGAGGAAATGGACAAGGTAGATGGTATCTTCACAGAGTTCAGAGAAGAGGGTGACAAGAGTAATGTTGAGGGTGTA
The DNA here is from genome assembly GCF_000695815.1 of Acanthisitta chloris. Taxonomy (NCBI): domain Eukaryota; kingdom Metazoa; phylum Chordata; class Aves; order Passeriformes; family Acanthisittidae; genus Acanthisitta; species Acanthisitta chloris. Next base: position 10,843 of record NW_008674438.1, read on the forward strand.
GGGGAAGTGAGTACAATCACAAAATGGCAAATTGAAGGCAAAAGTTACCAATACCATGGTCTGGAAGAACCGGAGACTTGTCAAGTGTTGAAAGGGATTGAATTGAACCTGCAGGGCGAAGGAGATTCGAAAGACCAGCATGGCAAGTAGAGAGAAGCTTCAAGGTTGGAGATGAGGGAGGAAATATTGGAACACTGAGAGATATCACAATAGGTTGGGCAGATAACTTTTTCTTCTTTTGAAGAAACTGTTAAAGTACTCCAATAGTTTCACAAACAGGGAGAGAGAGGAAGGCAGAAGGAAACAGCTGCTGGTGATAAATAAGTGAAGAAAGTTGTGGCAGGTTGTTAGTCTGGGCAGAAAGCCCACAGTGGTGTGTGAGTGGGCATGGGCACTGGGCACGGAGGATGGTAAATGGCACACAACAGGGAAAACTGAAGGATCTGCTTGACTAAGCTGAGGCAGTTTAGCCAGAGCTGGAGATGGTGAAAATGCCTTGTAGGTAGTAAGTTGGAAACTGAGACTTGGTTACAGCTTTAAAAATGAACAAACAGGCCAAACAGGCTAGTGAATACTCTCTGCATATCAAAACTGATTATTAACTCTGTGGCTGGCAGAGAGGGAGACATACAGGCTCCTTCCCAGGCATGGAGACCTTGCGGAAGGTGTGGCAGCCCCCAGCAGCCAGCCTTGGCAGCTCCTCCAGCTGTCTTGCCAGGAGGACTCATGAACCCTATTTCTGCAGAGTGGGTGCTTTGTTGGAAGCAGATATTTGATTCTGATTCTCTGCAGCATCAAATGAGTGTAGGGCAGAGCTCCTGGTGCAACTGCATCATCTTGTCAGGACTGAATGACAGGACTGCTGAGGTCTGCCTGGACTCTCCTAGGGCTGCTCTGGGAATTGTCCACCTGCTGCTGTCTACAAGTGAGACTTCTTGGCACAGCCCAGTGTGCATAACTGCATTCCTCTTTATTTCATTCTGTGTGCCACAAAGGCAAAACTGACAGTGTCCTGTCAATGGTTTCATCCCCAGGATGAAAGCGTCACACAACTGGGACAGGAGCTTGCCCAGAAGCTGGGACTGAGGGTTCGAAAAGCATACAAAAGACCTCAGGTATGGCTTCTTTTTTCTTAGAGGCTATCCTTTAGCTTGTGCAGATTTACTTTTGCAAAGGTGGTAGGTGCTGCTCTGCTGTTATATAGACAAATATACACTACAATGCAATACTTCTGGCAGGCTACTCTCTATCCTCATTGTCCTGACCTTCTGACTCACTTTGCCTTGATCCTGTGTTCGTTGCAGGAGAGGTCGATGTGGCCCCATCCCAAAGGAGGTTTTGCATCACAGTCCTCTCCCTGTTGTGGGATGAGAAAAGTGGGAAGCTCTGCTGCATTGGAGGCATGGCTGGTTTTGTAGTGTGATGGATCATGAAGGGCTCCTGCCCTGTATCTAGGCATACAACTTCTTTGTGGTGGGGGAAAGGCCTGTGGTTTGGGACAACAATGGGTACACATCTGGTCAGCTGCTAGGAAAGAAGGCAGCAAAAACCGAGTGGTGGGTCCAGCTAATTGACACCACCTGGCTCCACAAGGAAGTGATGCTTTGTAACTGGAGTACTGTAGGTGTTTAAATGTGTACCCTGGGATGGAGCTAGAGGGCGTCAGGCCACTGCTAGCACTCTTCCATAAAGCTGCCTTGATCATGGATTTTCTTCTCAGGAGCAGGGAACATTAGCATATGGTGGAGGCTTCCATTTGCATTTGCATCCTCGGCCCCATAGGCGGTGGTGTGTTCCACCTCCAGAGGGGCACCTTGGCAGTATGCAGTGGAGCAGCTGGTGGACATCCAGTTTGCAGAGAGTTTTTGGGCTAAATCTGGCTGTAGCATCTTCATCCTCTCCCCAACAAACTTCACATGTGATTCACTTACACCAAAAAATATTGTAGCAGCTCTCAACACTCCCAAATGATTCTGTCTCAAAGAAAGGCAAGTTTTATGCAGAAATACTTTTTCGTAGCTGTTCACTGTGTTGGCCTTGCCACCTTTTTGCTGCTGTCATGTTACTCATGTTACAGATGGGCTTAAGCCACCTGTATGTTTGAAATGTAAAAATTAAAACCTCCAAACTGCTTTTTATTATTTGAAATTTAGTGATCAGTATTGTGATAACACTTTGTGATGTCTTGTGTTGACTTCCAGCTTTCATTGCAGTGCTGTAATGCCTTCCTGAAGTAGTAATTTCTTAATGCAAAGCCAAAACCTTCTGTGCCTCAGGGAAATTCTTTCCTTCCTGATGGGGTCTTGGATAATCTGAGGTGTCCAGCACAAATATATGTCCCTTTTCAGTGTTCAGAAGTGTGCAGCCTTGTGTCACAGTGGGGTAGCCATTTGGGGTGGCTTTTATTTATGGGCAGTGCCTGGGAGGAAACTGTATTGTAACTCAGCTTTACCTAGTTTGTGAGCATTCATGGGCTGGCTCTGCTCTAAGACCTCTCTCTTCCTTGCAGGGAAACATTCTCACTACTCAGTAATGGCACGCCAATCAATTTGTCAAACCAGGTAGAGTTTGCATCCGGTGGTTGTTACTGTTTATGGATTGTACTACTAGAATGCTTTGCAGTTTTCTTTGCATGCAAATTTCTGTCTTTTAGGATTGAATTGTATTAATTAGTGTTTTCTGCTTTTAAGGAATATTGCCAAGGAAATTAATTTCTTTGAAAATAGGTCGTGACAATGTTTTTGATGTCAGTAATTAGATCACTGCAGTTGGTTATTTTTCTGTTACTGTGAACGTTTGCTTCCTTTTGTATTTTAAATAGATTTTAGTGTTCAAGTTTTTACATAGTTAACAGCAATACTAAGTGAAAGTCAGAAAGTGCAGAAGAAACATACAGAATTAAATTCTGTGATGTACTGAGCAAGGTACAGACACAGTTTATGTATTCTTTGTATTGTGCTGTCATCTGGAAGATCCAGGTGGGCAGGGCACTGTACAAATACCAAGGTAAAATATAACAAATCGCTCATTTCCTTGTTCTACCCCGGGCAAAAAAACACAAACACAACTTGCTGTTTGGTACTTCACACTACTCCTCAAAGCAATCAAACAATAAAACTGTAAACATTGTCATTCTGTACAACAAGATGGAATAATTAGTTTACCTCTCACTGTTCAGTGACTTGCCTTCACATCTCCCTAGGAAGGCCAGTCAGCTTTCTGTAATAGTTGTGCCTAGTTTTTAGTTTGAAAACCTTTCCCTTTGCAAGAAATTATAATAGTGCAAAAACTGCTGTAGTTGATGCAATATCTCAAGACTAATGCTTTGCGTGTGCCTTTTAAAGCTTAAGCTAAAGGCCACACCTACTTACCTCTGTTTATGTTTCTGTAAAACATGAGTTCAGTTTATTCCTTGCCTGGACCTCCAAGTCAGCAGCTGTCTTGGCGGAAACATTTTCCTGTTTTGAGTTTTCTGTAAAAGTCTGTGGTTTTTAGATTGCAAAATATGCGAACTAAGAAAAGGAAGGTTGTGTAAGATCAGGCTAATCGGATCTCCCGTGCTGTGAGCTGACTGATCGATGTGTCCTGGGGCTTGGGACACAGCGTTCTCATCCACACATGAAAAACCCTATTCTCTGTATGGATTTGCTCACACTGTTGGATATTGTGCAGGGATGGTATTCCTTTGCAGCAAAAGAGTTTATCCACTGCCAGAGGTAAAAATTAGTAGGTTCCTTGGATGAGTAGCCTCTTAAAGTTCATTGGGTTTACTGTTCTTGCACTAAAAGAGACCTTAAAGGAAAAGAAAGGGTCAGATGCATTTAGGAGTAGTAAAGAGTCTCATCTGTGAAGTGTAAATACCTGTTTAAAGATTAATTTCTCATGATATTTTTCTCTCCCCTTTCCTACATCCTCCTTGCAGACTACTTCCAATGGATTGGGTTCAATAGATGACATTGAAACAGGTAAAGATATGTCTCTTCTCAGATTTTTGTGGCTTCAGTAAGGTATGTGACCAGGCTGGTAGGCCTGAGAAGTTCATTGCCTGCATTTATGTCTCTTCTGTACACTCCTGGCTTTGGTAACTAGGAGGAGGAAAAGGTGGTGGAAAGCAAGAGTGTTTTTTCTGCAGAAAAACTTTCTGTCCAGGCCCAGGGAGAGACACATCTGAGGATTAATAGGGTCTGGTGAGGTACACAGATCTCTCTAGCTGTGCTTTCTTAAAGCTGCACTTGGCAAAGCTTCTGAAATTCTGCTCCCAGACAAAACAGTCCAGATAAAGTGAAGTTAAGGCTGTAGGCAACTGAGTGCATATGGTCCTCCAAGACATTGAGGTGGAGGAATTGAAAACAAAAGGAGTTGGGAAGGACCCAGTGAGAGCCTAGTTTGTGGTTAGGCACCCAGGAGGAACAGGAGGGAGGGCTAACAGGGTTCCTTTGCTTATGCTGGGAAACAAACCTTAACTCTGCCCCTGTAGAAAGGCTTGCTGTGTGCATTGCCCCTTGTTGTATGCTGGAGCATTGAACTTGTGCCTCTGAGCACATCAATCTTTGTTCTTTTGAAAGGTAGCTGTGTGTGTGAGGCTAAGTGTGAGGACTTACCAGTGCAAGTAGCAATGGCTCTTTTTATAGAAAGAAACTAATTTCATTATTAGGGTGCTTTAAATAACATGTTAATTCTCTGTTGAATGCCAGTTCAGTAGCTGATACAGTAGCTGTGTGGTACTCAGACCCAGTTCTGTGAATTAAGGAGAGTGTTTCACACTATCTTGCTGTGCTAAAATGAACTGGACTCCTACTACAGAGTAAAGGGTGACTGCATCCAGTAAGCTCTTTATCTAATCAGGATTTGGTGTAAAAGCAGCATGCCAGCTTTGCTGCAGTTCAGGCAGACAAAACCTTTACTGCTAGGAACTCTTCAAAAACACTGAAATTACCTCCTACCCCATTGCCCTGAGAGTGGTGTGCCACCAGGAGGGCTGTGGGTGCTGGGTACCTGGAGAGTTTCAAAGGGTTTCTAGCAAGGGTTGTTTTTCTTTGTTGTTGTTTTGTTGGTTTTTTTTAAGATGCTAACTCTTGAAGCGCTTTCCTCTGTGCTTTGCTTGAAGTAATCTGATTAACTTAGCCCTGTCATGCAGAGATCGTGGCTCAAATCTGGCTTAGTATGGCCAGCTAATGCACTGGGGAACTACTGCTGTTTTGGGAAGTGGAGCCAGAAATGGCTTTTCAAAGCTCTGCACTTGCCCCTCTGGGACAGGCAGATGTATAGCCAGAAAAGCTACTGGATGGGGGACTTGGTTGGTGGGAGCATATGAACAAGACCCTCCTTGAGTTTATAAAAATACCTGGGGCTTACTGTCCTGGCAGTTGCAGAAATCAGCCAGTGTGTGTGTGCCTCTGAGCTGCTCATCAAAGAAAGCTGTTTTAGTTTTTTAAGATGGAGCAAATGTTAGGTGAATGCAGGAGGTGCATGAGCTTTCTGGAAAGAGAGTGCATGAGAACTGGGTGTCATGGCTGGTGAGTAAGGTCAGTGGATGG
>NW_008674438.1:16423-21148 GCF_000695815.1 Acanthisitta chloris
TTGGACAGAGGAGAATGGGAGAAAGTGGCTGAAGGAATTATAAGGTTTAGGTGGTCAGAGAGAGGAGTGAACTTCTCCTCTCTGCCTCTTGCAAGTAGTGAAACCTGTTGGTGCCTGCTCTTCTCCTTGCCCTTCACATGCACTTCCCATGTTACTCTCTGCCTTTTGGTCATGCATTCAGCTTTTCTGGGTTTCAGGCCTCTTAGGGTATGTGAGGGCCTCTTTTCTCTGCTTCCCAGTCTAAGTGGAAACTGGAGGGCCTCATTCTTTCCTCAAAGAAGGCCTGAACTTCTGGATCCTGTGGCTCCCCGTCATTGTGAACCCTTTTGCTCACCGCCGCACGTCCCCATCCCTTCCAGCATGTTCTGAACTTCTTGTTGGCCTCTGTAGGGATCTTGACAGTACTCCAGATTCAAACATCTGAAAAACGGGAAGGCACAAGCCATCCCTTTGTACTGCAGGAAATCTGGCTGAGCTACCAGGCGTGAGGCTGTCGTGGAGGGAAGCTGGATGGCTGGCTCCCAGGCATGGCTGGGGGTCCTGCACCAACGGGGCATGAGCTGAGAGGAGTCATCACAAAGGTGGGGGCATGGTGTTGGAGCTGAGCCTGATGCGAGGGGCAGCTGCAAAGCTAAGGACATGTGCGGCCTTCCTTTGAGTTGTTGCCTGTGGGAAATGTGTTCAGCTGCAGCACTGAAAACCTGTGTTGGATCCTGTAAGGTACCACATGTGCTTTCCTTCAATGACGTGCTTGAGGATGCAGAGAGGGGCCTGTGTCTGATCCTTGCCACTTCCTGCTGCTTTCCCTGCTTTTTGTCACGGCTCAGCCTCCAGTGCCTTGCACAGTGACCTTTGCTGTGGTCCATCCACGTGGACCACTCACAACGAATGCTGGCGGAAAGGTTGGAGGGGGTGTTGCTGTGCTCCTGGTGGGGTTAGAGATAAGGGGGCCTGCCTATGTGTGTTGTCTGCTGTTGTTTTGTTCAGGACTTGGAGGTTTGCTGGAATTGCTGATTTGCTGAGCTCTAAGAAAGGCACCAACACAGTCTTCATTCAGTGAACATGCAGTGCAGAGGATAGTAACAGAGCTCGCTCACCCAGTCCCAGTTACAGAGTGATGACTGAGTTCTCATGGGGGCTGAGGGGGCACAGCTTGTACAGACAGGATGCAGCATTTCTTGCTGGATCCGGGTTTTTGTCTCAGAAGCTTGTCTAGTTTCTTTCTTGATCTTATCAGTCTTTCTAATAAAAGCTATTACCTCTCCTTTCAAACTTTGCCTTGCTTATAGCCTTAGACCATCACAGCTACAGTGCAGCCACTGCAATGTGGGTGGAGAAGGCAGCATCTTTGTCTTATTTCTTTTCTTTTATTCCAGGACATCTGCACAGGGGCAGAATTAAGGTAGTTTGGGTGCGTGGTTTGAGAACTGCAAATATAACTCTGCATTTTCCAAATTTCTAACATTTGAACTTTTTTTTTTAACCTTTAATTTATTTGAGAATAAAATGCTCTTCTGTGAAGACTATGTGCTTGTAACCTTAACTTCACATAACAGAGGTTTATATTGCATGATGGGAATGTCTTACCATTTCAGTAATGTACTGGAGAGGGCAAGAAGCCTTAGGGAAAATCACTGCCTCTCTCCTGCCCCAACTCTGGCTCACACAAGTTCCCAAGGGGATGTTTGCTGCTCAGGTGTTGAGGGGGCATATGGACAGCAACCTCCCACCTGTGGACATCAGGAAGGGCTCCAGAGAAGGGAATTTACTTGGGTAAAGACAGCTCAGTGAGTCTGATGGGGATTTTTTGAGACACATTGTTAGCATAACCTGATCTGAGTACTCAATCTCTGACTCTTTTCCCAGCAGGCCCTTCTGCCATTTAGGATGCCTGGGTTTTTATAGAGGGTGTGGGAGTAAGCAAGCTTTCAGCTGGGATATCAAAGCTCCAAGGACTAGAGAAGGCAGTAATCTCTGCCAAATGCATTAGTGAGGAACATTATAAAGAAAACACCAGGTGGTGGGTTAGAGAGAAATCGGATTATGTGCCCCTGGCCTTTAGTCCTGGCCACAGTGAACTTGGTAACTGCTCAGCCACAGGTTTTGTTCTGTTCCTGCTTACTGTGTGTGCTCACCAAATCCTGACAGTCAGACTGGGCACTGGCCCTTAGAATGTATTTCAGCTATCAGTGAGCTGTTGGAGGCTGGGAACAAAAATAAAAGGGCAAGTACACCTTAGGCTAGAGGAGGAACTTGGAAAATCGGCATACTTGTTTTTTGTCATTTGATGGAGGTGTACAGTACTGTTTTTCCCAGACTGTGCTCTACTTGCTTCCTGCAAGAGGCTCTCCTGGTGACTGGCTCTGTTTCTGTCTCATCACAGACTGCTCTATGGACCTGCAGTGCCTCCCAGCTCCTGTGGCCACCTCCGTCCCTGTGAATGAGGGGCTGGCCCCTTTGCCCTCTGACTCAGATGCAAAGGGCTTGCCTACCTCGCTGCCTGCTGCCAGCTTGCTCTCGTCTCCAGACTCTGTGCCCTTGCCAGTGCCTGAGACCGTGGAGGATTTCACAGATGGGGACATCATTGGGGAAGAATTGGACTCCCTCCTGGACTCCCTCGCTGAAGGGTCACCATACCCTCTAGTAAGAGTGGGCACTGCATGGGTCCCTGGCTTCTTGTTCCAAATAGGTTCTTGTAGGATGAGTATATGTGTGCTGCCCCTCTCTCTAACTCTTTTCCTCCTAGCTCTTGCTCTGGCAAAACTCACTCATTCCTCACTTTGTTTCTGCAACTGGCTTGTGAGTATCTAAAGAGCACTCCTCCAAGCCTGCTTTGCTGTATGCAGCTTCATGGAGCTGCCCCTCAAAAGATACCCAGGGTAGCCTTTCCTTGACATCTCCTTCCACATGGCCTCTGGTGATCATGGAGGTGAAGCAGGTCTGAAGGTAGAAATGAGTGTGGTGAAGCAGGAGTGAAGGGTGCATTTTATACAGTGGGCATGCTCTAATCTAGTATTATGTGCAGGCTGCATTCAGCCTAAGCTCTTTGAACAGGTCTGGGAGCTGTAGAGACAATCTGTGTTCATACTTATGTTGGATGTTAGTTGCAAGTGTTGCTGGTGGTATGTGGGCGAGCTTGGGTCTGGAGGCAGTATAATCATATTCATGCTGGATGCCTCTTGAGCCAGAAAAACCCATTGATAGGTGCCACATGTCGTGGTTATTACCCTGACCTTGGCACTGTGTGTACTCAGCTGCACCATCTGTTGATCTGAGCTGGTTGATGTGCCCAGTGCAGGGCTTTGCCTGGCAGGCTGATGGGCTCAGGTAGCCCAACACCTTCTCAGGGATCTCACTCCAGACTGCTTGTGGTATAGGTGGATTGGAGGGTCTGTGGGAAGTCTGCAGGTGGATTGAGCTGCTGGGTATCCTTTTGCTTCAGATAATACAGCATGCACTTCAGTGGGAGCCTGTTGCTCTCTGTTGTCGTGGTTTAACTCCAGTCAGCAACTAAGTACCATGCAGCTGCTCACTCACTCCCCCTTGCTCCTTCCCCAGTGGGGAGGATAATAAAATAACTCCCACCCTCGTGGTTGAAGATAAAAACAGTTTAATAATTGAAACAAAATAAAATACAATAATAACAGTAATAGAAAAGGAGAAAAATGAAAAAAAACCCTAAACCAACAGAAGCAAGTAGTGCATAACCCAAATGCTCACCACCTGCTGCTGAATGCCCAGCCTGTTCTGAGCAGTGGTCGGTGGCTCCCAGGCAACTCCCCCGAGTTTGTACACTGGGCATGATATTCTATGGTATGGAATATCCCTTTGGCTTGTTTGGATTAGCTGTTCCTGGCTGTGCTCCCTCCCAGCTTCTTGTGCACCTGCCTGGGAAACTGAAAAGTCCTTGACTTCAAGTAAGCACAACTTAGCAACAACTAAAACATCAGGGTGTGATCACCATTATTCTCATGCTCAATCCAAAACACAGCACTGTACCAGCTGCTAAGAAGAAAATTAACTCTATGCCAGCCAAAAACAGGACATCTGTTTTCAGCCTCTGGTCCTTGTTCCTAATCTGCTGTTTATCCTCCTCTTTCCCGATTCCCTGAAGTCTCTGGTCCAGGGCACCATTCCTACCAACCTGCCAACAGAGATGCCCCAGCTGATTCCTGTGTTTCCGGGGGGAACTCCGCTGCTGCCTCCAGTTGTGACAGCCAGCATCCCTGTCTCCACCCCTCTGCCACCCGCCTCCTTTGGCCTGGTGATGGATCCCACCAAGCAGCTCTCCTCCTCCTCTGTCCTGGATGCCTTTGAGGCCCCACCAGGAGGAAGTGGCGGCTCCACTTTAGATTCACTGGATTCCCTGGATCTGCTCCCCTACACAGACACACGGCTGGATACCCTGGACTCCTTTGGGACAAGCAGAAGTTCACTGGATGCCTTGGATTCCTTTGCCATTGGTAGGTGTGGGGTGATGGGGATTTGTGCAGCTTTAGCTGTGAATGCACGTGAAATTGGCACAATTTGCTGGACTGTAGCATGAATCCTCCACCCTCCTCAATGACTCTTTGACATGATGCGTGTAGTGAGCATAATCCTGGTGACTGTTTTAGATGATATGGGTCCTTGTTGTAAAGGGCAGAATGGTAGAAGTAGAGCATTGGGTTACCTTCAGTTGCCACTTTGGGAATGCCAGGGCTCAGCAGCATAGAGTTGGGTTCA
>NW_008674438.1:21167-34407 GCF_000695815.1 Acanthisitta chloris
TTTCTGGAGTTTTTCCAAGTCTTAGACAGGTACTAAATTATGATTTAAATTTAGACAGTAATAAATTTGGACAAGTGCTTCGTGGAGAAAGAATTAAAATACTATGAAATAAATAAAGCAAATTGATTTCATAGGCGTTTGTTTGTGAGCAAAACTGCCTCTAAAAGTGAAGTGATTGGTTTTGTTTTGTGGTGCTCTTTTCCCCTTCTTTTGCCCAGAAGAAACTAGCACTCAGGAACTGCGACACCCACCTGGCAGCCAGAAACCATCTCCAGTGGTGAGTGAGCTACTCCCCCATGACAGGAGTAGTGATTTGGGGGATGTAGGTAATTTGGGCCCCTCTTCTTAACCTGCCTCAGTGAGTGTTGCCTCCCTTGTTGTGGCAAGGCAGGTAAGGGTGTCCCCAGGGTCAACAGGAAAACATTTGTTCCATCTCCATTTTTATCTGTAACTACATACTGCTGAGGTAAACATGGTGACCTAGGTTGTAGGGTCATCAGGGGTTCCTGGAGACCAGTGTCCCACTGTATCTGGCAGCCACATAACACTGAGAGATGGGGCAGAGTAAGCCAACTTTGACTTCAGAGTACTGAGGTTCTTTGCTGCTCTCTGCCCCAGTCAGGAGGCTTCTCCAGGTACACTGCTCTGCCTCTGTCCCATTTCTCCAGTCTTGGAGAAAAGGAGGAGGGTTAGCAAGCTTGGAACATGAATTCCTGTCATCTTCTAGCCCTGTTCACATCAATGCGAATCTCCCTGAAGATTCACTGATAAGTGGTTTGGGTTTTTTTCCAGGTCAGGATAGGGTTGATTTAAGAGTCTTCCAATGCAGAGTTCGTTGTGGAGGAAGGAATGGGAAAGAGAGAGGAGGGCATTTTGTTCTGTGGCTCACGTTAGAAAACTGAGGTCCCTTACGAAAGAGAAAGAGGCCTGTCTTTGAAGTGAACACACCACAGTGTTTGTTCTCTTTGAAAACATTGCATGCAGCTCTTTTGGAAATCTAATTTCAGATGTGAACATTTGGATGAGAGAGAAAATGAGAAACGTTTTAGTGATACTGGAACATGGGGCAGGGGGTTAGAGAGATTTCTTGCCCATGTGGTTGCAGAGCTGAAAAGAGAGGTATGTGTGTTTTCACTCAGGTCAGCCTTGGTGGGGTGAGTCACCCAGCTGTGCCCAAGGTTACCGAGCACCTGCTGTCCCAGCCGGAACCAGTAATGCCCAACACAGCCCTGCTGGTGAAGAACCCCCTGGCATCTACTCACGTCTTCAAACAAGCCTGTCATATTTGCTACCCCAAAACAGGTGATGCATTTGCTCTGCCACCAGACCATTGGCCTGGGCTAGGATTTGCCTTTCCCCAGGCTGATGGGGTTGTTCTCTCCTGCAGGGCCCAAGGCTGGGGATTACACCTATCGGGAAGGCTTGGAGCACAAGTGCAAGCGGGACATCCTGCTGGGCAGGCTGAAGAACTCGGAAGACAAGACCTGGAAAAGGATCCGTCCTCGCCCAACCAAAACCAACTTTGTAGGATCCTATTACCTGTGCAAAGGTGATCTGAGGCAGTTGATGGCTGGGAAGGGGCTGTTCAGTGTGTGCCAGGGGAGGCTGGGAGGGAAGTTCTTGTTGATATTGCCTGCTGCCTCTGAGGTCCCCTGTCCCCTATGGGTTGGATGGCTCAGGACAAGGAAAGACAATGAGCTGCCATGCTGTGGAGAGCAGGCAGCTTCTAAAGTGGTGGAGCAGAAGAGTTCCAAAAGCACAGTGACATGCTGCACACAGCCAAGTGCTCGGAGCTGCCCTGTTGACAGGGCTTTACCAAGAACTTGCCTCCTGTACATGTGCTCACATTAGTCCCACTCCACTCAGCTGCCCCATGGAAGGGCTGTGGTTCTGCCTAGGGAAAAGCATTCTCTTACTCTTTGCCTGCTCCTTTGCTCCAGCCCATTCCACTGTAGGTGCAGGCAGTGTGACCAGACTGGTCCCTGAGACAATGTCATTACCAAGTACCTAACTAGGTGGGGAGATCGCAAGAGCCAGGATAACAGGGCTCCTTAATGCTGGGCCTATGGGAGAACTTAATCTGGATTGGCTTTAAAAGGGGTTAGTTAAATCATGGTCTGTCCCTGGCCAGGCACTGAATTAAAACCAGCCTGTGTTTTGAGATGGTTTCCCCAACAGAGGCATTACCTAAGATTGTCACTGTTCAGTAGTTTGCATGAACTTTCCTGAATGTCTTGACATAGACAAACCTAGGGGGAGACATCTTTTTTCTTTAGCTCTCTATTTTTGTGCTTTCAGTTCCTTGTGAGGCATGGGCAGTGGGAGGAGATGAGAGAGAGTTTAGTTTCTGACTGGGCCGCCCTGCCTGTGTGGTGGTGTGTGCTGTTTGTTGCTTTGTAGATATGCTTAACAAGCAGGACTGTAAGTACGGGGATAACTGCACCTTCGCGTACCACCAGGAAGAGATCGACGTGTGGACAGAGGAGAGGAAGGGGACCCTCAACCGTGACCTCCTCTTTGATCCGCTAGGTGGGATCAAGCAGAGCAGCCTCACAATTGCCAAGCTCCTCAAGGAACATCAGGGCATCTTCACCTTCCTCTGTGAGGTACAGAGCTGGTGGATTGGGGCAGGCACCCTTCATCATCTTCTCAGTATGTATCTGGACCATTGATAGGTTGGTAGTTGCCGTCACAGAAATGTGACAGGATGAGTCGCACAACTGGAGTGCTGCCATGGATGGGTGTAAACTCTTCAGGAGGGATGGACAAGGAAGGAGAGGCAGTGGGGTAACCCTGTATGTTAGGGAGTGCTTTGACTGTCTATGGCTTAATGATGGTCACAAGAGGGTTGAGTGTTCATGGGTAGGAGTCAGGGGATGGCCAACAAGGCTGATATCCTGGTGGGAGTCAGTTACAGACCATCCAACCAGGATGAAGAGGCAGACAAGTTATTCTATAAGCAGATGGGAGAAGTCTCACAATTGCTGGCCCTTGTTCTTCTGGGGGACTTCAACTTACCAGATGTCTGCTGGAAATACAAGACAGCAAAGTGGAAACACTCCAGGAGGTTCCTGGAGTGTGTGGATGGTAACATCCTGACACAGCTAGTGGGGGGGCAAGTACGGAAAGCACCTGCTGGACCTGTTTTTTGTGAACAGAGAAGGGCTGGTGGATGATGTGATGGTCAGAGGCTGTCTTGGGTGGTTGTGGAAGGGTAGAGTTTTCAGTTCCTGGAGAAGTAAGGAGGGAACTGCCACCTTGGACTTCAGAGGGCAGACTTTGGCCTGTTTAGGAGCCTGGTTGACAGTGTCCCTTGGGAGGCAGCTCTGAAGGGCACAGGAGTCCAAGGAAGGCTGGACAGTCTTCAAGAAGGAATTTTTAAAGGCACAGGGGTAAGCCATCTGTGATTCTGTATGTGCCAGCCAGTGCCCTGCTCCCAGAAGGGTAGTGTGTGCAGCTGTGCAGGAGAAAGGAGAAGTAGTTTTCCTCCTTAGCCCTGCAGCTGAATCAAGTGCTACAGCCCCAGATGTGGGGTCATCTGTCTTTTCCTCTGTCTTGAGATGTTGCTTTGAATTGTAATTTAGCCACAGCTACTTTAGAAATCAGAACTCCATAAAGCAACAAATTCCCACTTGATGTTTGTGCATAGCCACTGAGTCGGTCTGTCGAGGATTGTCTTGTGCCATCTTGATGCTCTGCAGCACAGTTCCCCATGCTGGCAATGAAGGGACATGTTCTTTGCTGTGAAGTGGCTGTTGTTTTATTTTTCCCCATCCTTTCCCCCTTGTTCTTGCTCTGTTGGCTAACTGGGAAAGATTATATGTCTCTGACCAAAATTTTTCCAACCACAATGGAAAATACCGTCAAGATTAAGCCAAAAAAATGTTGTTGTCCGGAAGCTTTTCCAGAAATTCACTTGCTTTATTTTAAAGCCCTACCACAAAGTTTTCACCACACTTCTCACTTTGAACATTAGAATAGGCTGGCTCTGGTTCTTCTTCCTTTTCCAAGTGAAGTGGCTCTGGTTCATTGCTCTCTAAGATTTTGCCAGCATGCTAATTCTTCTCTTCTCAGATTTGCTTTGACAGCAAACCCCGGATTATCAGCAAAGGGACCAAGGACACACCATCTGTCTGCTCCAACCTTTCTGCCAAACACAGTTTCCATGACAACAAGTGAGTGAACAATTTCTTGTGCTGATGGGAACAATCTCTCACAAGTCCAGCCAGTTTAACTCCAGGGCCCTGGTCTTTCTTTCTTTCCTCCCCACGGGTTCCAACCGCAGGGCAGCTCAAAGCGTGATAAATAGCACTGTGGGCTTCACCCTGTGGGTTTTCTCCTGTTGCTGAGGGTTTTCAGGCATCAGCAAAAGCCCTTTGGAATCAGCCTAAGTTTTCCATTGACTTAAGATGCCTTTCAGTTTGGTCTTTACATAAAGGTCAAAACAAAGATCCTCTAGCTTAGGATCCTGCCTCTGACTGGCTGGTAATAAATGTTTAGAAAAACAAATATAACAAACATGTCAAGTACACAGTCATACAATTCCTTTTGGTTCCTGGCAATCTGAGACTTGGGGACTTGCTGAGCCAGAGGAGTTAGTATATTTGCTGCATATTTTGAAATGTGTCTGATCTCTGAACTTCTGAAGAGCATCACCCGTGTGCTGAGGAGGTTGAAAATATCTGCCTAGGCTTGATAGGGTTGAAGGGCAGAGGTTTGCTTTTCCCAGTGGGAATCTATCTCTCCCAGAATTGATTTTCTTGTGCCCTTTGCCTGCCCAGTCAAATGTCTGAGAGTCACATGTAAAGAGGAAGGGGGTAGGGTTTGATCCTTTGGCGCTTCATATTTCTGTGGTCTGGCTGCAGGTGTCTGGTCCACATTGTGCGTTCCACCTCCTTGAAATATTCCAAGATCCGTCAGTTCCAGGAGCACTTCCAGTTTGACGTTTGCCGCCATGAGGTGCGTTACGGCTGCCTGCGCGAGGACAGCTGCCACTTCGCTCACAGTTTCATTGAGCTCAAGGTCTGGCTGCTGCAGCAATATTCAGGTGAGTGTGACTTGGTGCAGGGCAAGTGTTGTGTACACCTGAATTTATTCCAGTGTGTACCCAGGGCCAGCTGAGAGGGGAAGAGGGTGGTTTGGGAGTACTGAGAAGTTGTCACTCATTGGTGCTTATACTTACTCTGTCTCCTCAGGGACACAGAAAAGAGGATCAAGTGTTCTGTGAGGTGATTTGGCCCTTGTCCCTTTACATGTGCTACTATAATTTGCAGATGGGAAGCCTTTCCCTTTCCCTTGAGACCAGCCTTTCCCTTGAGACCAGCTGAATAAATTGAAATGGTTATTAGGTAGAGCTGTACTCCCAGAGGTGTTCTGGTGCTTAAATCTTGTGCAAGACCCTAAATAGCAGTTGGATCCCTGAGTGAGCACCTGCTGCAGTGAGAATAGCAGCGTGCACGGGTGGCAAAGCAGTTAGTTATATAAAGGAAGTCTGTGCATCTCCAGTTTCTCAAATTTGCCAGCAGTGGGAAATGACAAGATGCTTGGTGTTGCCCAGAAAGCCTTTGATGACATATCTCCGAAGAGGCTCTTGAAGAAATTGTGTTCAAGGCACTCATATAATGACACTGGCACATCTGGCACTCTCAGTCCTCTCTCTGTCTCTATCAGACATGTTGAAGGGTTTCTCTTGCTGCTCTTCTGTTGACTGTGTAGATACTGGTCCACCCACAGTGCTACCTGCATCTTTTTTCACCACAGGGTCTCATTTAGTGCAACAGTTACGGGTGTTTCTCACATTTCTTTGATGTAATAGTTAATGTTCAGTGCAGTCCATGGCTTCAGCTCATGAGGGGCAGTGATGAACAAGTAGCACACTGTGACAAATACCACCATTTATTCTTTCTGTTTGACCTCATTTACTTGTTTATCTCTCCTAAGTGTAGCCTTCATTATGGAAACTGATGAAAGGTAGATATCACCATTCTCTGGGAATGCTTTAGCTTTGGAGTAGAGAGTTTGATTTGGGCATCATTTGCTCGGCAAGAATAGGAAGAGAGTATCATTCATAACACCTTGCATTTAAAACCAGTGGGTTGTTGCATTTCACAGCCATCTGAGCTTTTACAGAGCTTTTGGCTTTATCCATGGGGATAAAGAATTGTATTGGTGGAGTGAAGGTTCCCAAGATCTGAAAACTGGACAGGCAGGACTGTTTTCTTGTTGACTGTGGCTTTTCAGAGACACATCTTGCTATCTTCTCCCATCAGTAGAAATCACAGTCTTTGTCCTCACTAGTGATGTTCCAAAAGATGCTGAAGCATTATATATAATAACAGATGGACCTTTTTGTTCCCAAACCATTTCTTTGTGATAGTTCATGCTTTGGAGAGCTGGTAGATTAGAAAACATCCTTTCATTTGGGAAGTTTCTTTTTTCCCAACCACCACATTTCTAGATGATATTGTTGAGTTAGTTCAGATTTCTGGGACTGGAAGAAGGCAGTGCCTTGCTAAAAACTGTATTTGATATTCAGTCTTCTGACAAGAGCTGTATATGCTCTTGGTTTTGCACTCCAGGAATCACAGTGCAGGTTTTCAGAGTGGAGAAGATGGGAGCTGTTTCAGTGCTTTCCCTGCCAGGACCAGTGCAGCATGTTAAGTTTTTGCTGCAGTTTTCCCAGCTTTATAGGTTTTGCCCCCAAAGTACAGATCAGTGTTGTGTCCAACTCTGGAATATCTGGACATGGAAGAGGGAGTTGTAGTTTTTCTAACACTA
This sequence comes from Acanthisitta chloris, assembly GCF_000695815.1. Classification (NCBI taxonomy): domain Eukaryota; kingdom Metazoa; phylum Chordata; class Aves; order Passeriformes; family Acanthisittidae; genus Acanthisitta; species Acanthisitta chloris. The sequence goes on from NW_008674438.1 coordinate 27,945, forward strand.
TTTCTTCTCAAATTTATGGTTAAGAAGTAGAAAATTCACCAACAGCTCTGATCTGTGAGTAGTACCAGCTATGCAGCAGCTGCCATTTTAAAGTCCTGAGCAAATGTTCTTGAAGGATGGTAGAGTTCCCTGAATGCTTTTCATCCTGTTCAAGCCCTGTGCAAACACCAGTATTACTGCCTGGCAGGGACCTGAACAGCTGAAACCAGAGATAGGGAAAACTGAGGTAAGAATGCTGCGACTTACCCGAGTTACACACAGCCTAAGCTGAGATGAAAACTTGTGTTTGGTGGCCCTTAAGTTCTGGAACACGCTGTCTCCCAGATCAAAGATCATGGCCACGTGGCATGCCTGGGGAACACCTCACTTCAATAATAAAAGCTGTGGACGTAAGCAAAGCAAGCACTTTTGCAACCTGGGGGTGCTGCATCTAGGCCTCCTCAGCACCCCATTTGTTGCAGTCAGCTGGCTGTTGCAAGGTATTTGCTTCAGTGTGTTTTGGCAGCTATCTCAGGTCTTTATAGCACTTAAATAACATGCCTTTTGGTAACAGAGTCCTCACATTGATCAAACAGTTCCTACTCTTACACAGTTTTTTCTTGCTGTTTGGTGCCCTGAGAATCATAGGACCCATGTAACTGGTTGGTGCCGACAGAGGCTGTTCCCTCACCTCTTGAGTTGGTCAGGAGTGAATTCCTTAGATAAGGTCTGAACAACTCTTTTTCTTCTTGTCTGATGTCGCATTTCTGATTCCTGAAATCTTGCAGGTCTTTCCTTGCTGGTTACATATTAGCAGCTGTTCCTTGCACTGTTGGTCTTTCCTTATTGCCTTGGTTGTTTTTGGTGTTTTGTCTGTGTTGAATTTCAACTTTCCTCTTCACCTATTTAGTGGTGGGCAGCCCCCTCAACTTGCAGTGTGTAACTGGCTAATTAATCCCAGCAGGGAATAGGTGAGACTTCTGGGGTCTTGGAGATGCTAGACGTCTCAGTGGGATATCTGTGATCTTCCAAGCTAGTGGCATAAACTCCAATATGCAGTAAATCAACAGTAACAAAGCATTGTCTTCAGGGCCTTGGGTAGCATCTGTTGATATGGTGTTCAGGGACAGCCTTTTCTTCAAGCTCTTAACCCCTGGTCAAGAAGCATTGTTTTGGAGGCAGCATCTGGGTCCTTTGCAGAGAGCCTGAGCAGAAAGGCACATCTGAATGAGCTCAGGAGACCAAACTCTTCTCCTTTTGCTTGTGTAGAGAGGAGCTTCCTTAGCCTGGATTAAACATATTCTGTGGTGGGTCCCCTCCCAACCCATGTCCTAACTTTACCAGGGAGACTGTTGGGAGCTGTCAGCCACTCAGGGATTACTAAACCCAAGTGTAAGAAGTCCTGCAGCCCCTCTCTCTCTTCTCTTGGCCAAAGCAGGGAAGCTCAGTTCTGTCTCCTTTTCATTCCCAGGAATGACCCATGAAGATATTGTTCAGGAATCTAAGAAGTACTGGCAGCAGATGGAGGCACATGCCAGCAAACCAGCCAACAGCATGGTAAGTAAGGTGCATCTAGGGCTTACACCCTGGTTTTGCTCCCAACAGTTCCAGCCCATCCTTTCTTTTCCTCTCACTGCTGCACCTGACAAGTTCCAGGCTTGCCATTGAGGAAGAGGACAGCTGAGAGCTTTCCTCGTTGCAGTGCTGGTGCTGAGCTTTGTGCCTTGTTCTGCAGCATTGTTACCTGCTCTGTTCCCTGTTGGGGTGAAGTCTCCAGTGCACAGAGAGCAACACACAGAGAATGGTGCTTCCTGTGGCACCTTGCTAGTGAAATTGGGAGATTTTGAGATTTTGTGCCACACGGAGTGGGGACCAAAGGTGTCCTGCTGCCCTTTAGGGGCCAAGGGACGATAGAGCAGTGTGAAGGATGCTAGGAAATGACTCGTGACCCACAGGACTGATCTAAATGCAGGAGTGGGTGGAACTTGCAGCCCAGGTGCTGTTGAGTCTGGGCAGAGATCTTAGTGGTGCTTTACCAGGAGGAGGCTGTGAGCTTTGCCTCTCTGCGTGCCACCAGTCTCAGTGTGGGAGAGGGTGCCTCAGGCTTCACCTGCCAGCACTGCCAAGAGCTTTCCCTGAAGAGGTGTGTTATAAGCAAAGGGCACTTACTTGTTTGCTTTCTTCCAACCTTTTGGCTATGGGCAGCACTGCCTTATCCTTTTGTATTCCCAAAGGGGAGTTCTGTAGTGTAGAGGCAGAGCCCACCCAGTGAGGACAATTCCCAGCCCAGCCCTGAGATTGAAATAAAGCAGTTTTTGCCATTATAACAAGGAGGGTTTTTTTCTTTAATTACTTTCACAAAATATGCCTAATGAGATGAAAAACTTCATGCCCCCTAGCAAGCTCTTGGGTGCAGAAGCAATTCTTTCCCCTGCAGGCTAGTGGGCAAAGAGTTGTGAATCCTTTTCATTCCCAGTGGATGGCTTTTCTTTCCCCTTGTGAAGGCCTGAGCTTGGCCTGTGCCTTACTGTCAAAGAAAGGGTGCTTCACCCTTCTCTGGGACCTCTCACCCAGGAGTCCTTCTGCAGGGACCAGCACCCAGTGCAGTCTGTGCACACCCTGTGGAGGAGATGTTCTGTGGGTGAGGGATCTGAGTCACTCATATGGTGTGTAGCAGCTTTTTTTAGTCTAGGTTTTGGGCCAACAGAAGTGTTCTGAGGGCTGTAGGTCACTGATGCTGGGGAAAAGCAGGTCTGATGGCCATGGGTTAGCCCAACAAGAGAGATAGAGGTGACTGCGCTGGTGCTTGCAGTGGGCTCTGTGTCCACCTGTGTACTGGCTATGCTGCATGAGATGGAGTCATCTTTGAGGGGATGCTCAGCAACAAACCTGTGCAGCTCTTGTGTCTGAAATGCTTGGAGGAGAGGAATGGGATGCAGCAGTCCAGAATAACCAAGGTCTCTAGTTCCCCAAACTGTCTGACTTGCTCAAGGAATATGTTCTATCTTTTCAGAAGCTGAGAGGACAAGTTTCTACATCCTGTGTAATATGAGAAGTGGGCCTGGATGATCTGAATGGTCCCTGCAGACAGAGCTGGCTGTGATCTCTTTCTGCCTGGTGTGGGAACACAGGCAGCAGTCTGCATCTCCACAGGGGAGGAAACTAAGTGTGAATTTGCAGCAGTTTGTGGCAGCAGTTGGATTTATATCAGTTAACCCTGCCCCACGGATAATGCAGTCTAGAGACTGGCTCTGTCCTGCCTGCTGTGGATTTGCCTGCATTTTCCAGAAAGCTGTCTTGCTGTTCTCTGTACATGTAATGAAGGGATGAAAAAAACCAGACAGCTGTTCTCCTGTAAGCCTTGCAGCTTCAAATTCACCTTTGTCTGAAGGTGCTGCTGTTGGAAGAACAAGCTGTACAGCAGGCATGGTCAGAGCATATTCTCTGAAGTGCATGGGATCTGGCTGCTGAGTAAAGGTTCCGTTTCTGGTGCTAGGGCTTGTACGAGACAGAGGATCAGGAAACTTAACTGCCAGTGCCTGCTACATCAGGGGATGAGCAGAGAGATACAGTTTCTGGGTGTCTGTGGATAGTGTTAGGGCTGGTGGGCAGCGGCAGTCTGGTTGTGCACCACAAATGCCTGTCACAGAGCTGGACTGCACCTTCCACCCTTCCAGGGCGCGGAGGCGAAGGAGCAGTCGCGTTGGTACAGTCAGAAAGTGCCTAGCAGTGGCACCACCAGTTGCCTGTAGGGATTGGCAGCCTGGCACTGGCACTGTGCAGGGAAACAAAGTCAAGTCAGTCAGAGTCGTGTTTGTAATAGCAAACCGTGGCTTTGGCATCAGCACGTCCTCAGCTAGAGGGCTGTGATTTGGGATGAGACCTTGGCTTGCTGCCTAAGACCTCATGGGCAGGACTAACTATCTGTTGAGAGATGTTTACTTTTGCCATTGTTTTCTCCTGTCCAAGCAGGCTAACATGACTCAGAGTTTTTTCAGCATCCTTCCAGCTTTCGAAATTGGCTGCCTGGCAAAGACAACTTCCCAGGAGTTCTGTAAAAACAGACCCCTCCTTCCCTTGTGATCCACTCTCACCCTGGTGCCCTCTGGTCAGTAGCAGCAAAGTCACTCCTGGGGATTTTGCTGCAGTTTTGTCACAGCTTCCAGTTGGACTCAGTGGCTGGGGCTATCCAGTTGTGGAGAAAAGAGGCAGGCAGCACGCAGGAGCCCAGTAGCTGTGAGGATACAGGTCAGGAGACTTAGCAAGGAAAGGAAGATGAAGCTACACTGCTTGCTAAACACCTGCTGGGGATCTTGCACTTGGCCTCACAGAGGCTGCTGTAGACCCAGTGGCAGCAGACTGAAGAGGCAGCCAGCAAGGAGGGGCTATTGTAGGTAACTGAGTGTCCTCCCATGGCATCCCTGCAAACTAAAGGGCTTTAGCCCTCTTTTTTTATTGGTTTTCAAGGGCTGTTTTGTTTTTAGCCAGCTGTAGAACCCCTGTAAAAGCTGACCTCGGAATTATCAATTTAAGCATGGAGAGGAAAAAAAAGGCTCTAATAAGGGGTACTTGGACATAAGTGCAGCTCACTTGGTTAGGTGGCTGAGTAAGCTGGGCTCCTCATATAGGCATGTGGCTACTCCAGAGAGCATTTTAGTGTCACTGAGAGGTGTTCCTGAAGTTGGGAGACACGAGTAGCCATTCTGGGGCTGTTGCTTTCTGCAGAGCCTGAAGTGGAGAGCTGTTGTGCCAAAGACTTGTATTTATTTGGTTGCCATGGTGCATAGCTAGCAGTATATTGTCTGGCTTCATAGCAAGGGGTGGTGCCACAGCCCGCGGCACTTTTGCCTGGCTTAGTCTCCTAGAGCCTCATGTGATATAATTTCCACACTGTTGGTTATCAGCAGCCTGCCAGGTATGTGTCTTGCCTTTACAAATACAGTCATATAGCATTAACAGCAGCAGCTTTGATTTTTCGCTTGTCTCCTAATCCCTTGGGAGCATACATGCCCACTGGATTGACCAGCAGTTTACATGACTCAGACGAAGAAATGAACGGGGCTTCTTTTGGTTAAAAACTTGGAGGAAAAGCAGCTCAGATCACCAGAATTAACTGAGAAACATTTTCTTTATCTCTGATCTATTGTCCCTTGTGGAGCAACTCAGTTCTTATTTTTGCTGGGTCAGTAGGTTTGGGCAAAGCTTCCTGGCTGTGCTGAGAGGATAGCATGGGGCTGATAAAAGGGAAGAGGCCAGCTGTGACATTTTGTTACCTTAGGCCTTTAGGTTCAGTAGTGTGCTGTAGTGTAATTTCCTTTGGAGACCAAGTGGAGATTAAAACTACTGTTCAAAGACTCCACATCTGAGAGGGAGGCACCTTATTGCCTTCCACGTTAGCCCAGGTCTCAACTCTGCTCATCCCACAGCTGGTCACTTTGACATGTTCTCGGTGGTCACCCCTACAGGTGACAGCTGACAGATGAATGAGTCATGTGCTGGGAGCCACCAGAGAGGCTGTCTTGCACAGAAGTAGGCCAGAAGCTTTGCTGCTTTTCGAGAGAGATGGTGATTCTTTGGGAGGGTCCTTTTGCTGGGCCATCCAGAGCAATGATGGCCTTTTACAGTCAGCACAGGCAAAGTTCAATTCCTTGGTCAGCTTTTTACAGAGACAGTGGACCTTTTATATGTCAGGTCTGCTTCTCCAAAAGTCCAGGTTTGGAGGATGCAGAGTGGTAGTCAATAGCTGATGTGGCATTTCTTGGGATGTGCCTTGATTCTGCATTGCCTACACTTGCTATTTTCTCTTTTCCAAGGGATGCACACAGGGTCCATCCATGCTACTGCTAGTCAATTGCTGGCAGAAGCTTGTTCTTCAGGGGCATGGCTTGCATGTCTGCTCATTGTGAGATGCTTGGGGTTAGAAGTCAAGGTGAGGCAGGTGGGATGGGCTGCAAATGTGGTTGGCAATCAGAGAATGGTTTCACTGGTGCTTTCACCTTTGTGCTTCGTGGCTGGCTCAAGGACCAGGGTGTTCTCCAGTGCTCTCACATACTGCCATGCCCAGGACCACTGTCATCCAGTAGGGTTGGATATGGTTTGGATATGAACTGGAAACCTCATGTCTTCCAGTGGTGATACAGAACGCAAACAGCTTTCCAAAGATTTGTTCAGAAAACATGAGGCAGCAGTGATATGGGACTCGGTCCTTTTGTTTCCCTTTCCCACAGTCTGTTAGTCATCATGCCAGGCCAGCTTTCTCATGGGGACAGGTAGAAGGTTAATAAGTTAAGTGGCTGAGAGGATGTGAAATATGTGCATTGTACTTCTGTCCAGAGACTGTGATTAACTGCTTGTGAAACCCAGTCCAGAGGAACTGTGAGAGATGGAAACCTGCCCAGAAATGGCTTGGAAGGATATCAACAAGAGGACCCAGCTCTGACTTCATGGTGTCAAATGTTAGACGTGACATGAGCCTTAGTCCAAA
>NW_008674438.1:34436-51933 GCF_000695815.1 Acanthisitta chloris
TCCTCCCAAGGGGCTCTCTCGGCTGTGTGGCTGAGCTCTCTACACAGGCAGTGAGGGGGACATGGATTGCCCTCCCTGCAGGGAAGTGGGGATTAAGTGCTGGGACAGTTCTCAAAATGCTCACAGAGATACGCTGCAGGGGTTTCATAGCCAGGCCTGGTCAGTGCTGGAAGCTGCCAGGCTGTCTGTGCTTTTGGCCAGATGTCAAAGCTCAGGAAATCGTGCTGAAGAAAGCAGTGGGTTTGCTCCTATCTGGTATCTCAATGGCCCACCAGTTAATACTGGCAAGGGAAAGCTGGGCTGTCTCTGATTTAATCTGGCTTGTCGCTGGCACACGCCTGCCAGTGTCTCTGTGGCAGGTTTGAGGGGTGCATTTTGGCTCTGTTCACCTGAGGCTGTGGTTCTTTTCCCCAGGCTTCTCCCCGGACTCCCACGTCGAGCACCTTTGACCTCCAGATGAAATTTGTGTGTGGCCAGTGCTGGAGGAATGGGCAGTTGGTGGAGCCAGATAAAGACCTCAAGTACTGTAGTGCCAAAGCCCGCCACTGGTGAGCAATGCGACCTACAAAAACCCCTACCCCAAGGGCAGGGATTTCTCATCGTGCCTTCTCCAGGACTTCACTTGGCCTCTTTGGAAGAGGCTGTAAGGCTTTCTAGCAGCCCCTCCTAGCTCAGGGTGTTTGTCACTATAGCAGGCGTTGCCAATAGCTGCTTTCCAGCTTCCATCTTTTTTTTATTGTTTGTATTTGCTGCTAGCATTGTGAAGACTGTTAGTCCTGGTGCTTGCAGTCCATTCTCATCGTGCCTTCTCCAGGACTTCACTTGGCCTCTTTGGAAGAGGCTGTAAGGCTTTCTAGCAGCCCCTCCTAGCTCAGGGTGTTTGTCACTATAGCAGGCGTTGCCAATAGCTGCTTTCCAGCTTCCATCTTTTTTTTATTGTTTGTATTTGCTGCTAGCATTGTGAAGACTGTTAGTCCTGGTGCTTGCAGTCCAGCTCCCACAATTCCCTTTTTTCCCAATTGCTGTCATTTCTTCTTGCAAGGTCACTAATACAGTTCTTTTCTGCAGTTGTTTATGCTCCTAGCTGTTTGCAGATCTACCCTCTTTCAGTTTCAAGCTATTACTCCTTGTCCTATCACTACAGGCCCTACTGAAAAAATTATCCCCAACTTTATTATAAACCCTCTAGAAGGCTTATAATTCCTCTAGAAGAGGAATATTGGCTGAGAAGTCATTATTGAGTCGTGGAAACTGCGGCCTCTCTCCACCAGACAGGTGGGATAGGTTGGAAGTGTTTATAGGACTTCTCTTCCCATAACACAAGCCACGAAGGCACAGTCCTGCATCCTATTGCAAATGCAGGACTTTTATTGAAGAATAGACAGTAGCAGCAGTGTCTGGAGGAAGTGAGCAGGTAAAGATTGCTTCCTGGAATGGGAAAAATAACACCTCTTTGTGCAGCTGCTGACTAGAGCTGAGAGTTTCATCCAGGGTATCTCCTGGTGATTGCTTCCTGGAGCTGCAAGAGAATTAATACTTCCTGGCACCTGTTCATAAGACGGTGCTTGTAATGACTTGCATTTCTACTGCACCTTTCAAGCAGAAAATATTCCCAAGTGTTTTTCATGGATCTGCTTTCACAATAATTGGCTGTGTCGAAGGGTGGAATGTAGCTCTTTAGTAATCCATGGTGATGCCATGTGAGAGCTGGAGATTTTTGAGGCTTTATGAGAAGAGATACCCTAGGAAATAGGTAACATATACAGGGACAAATCCTCCTAAAACACCATTCTTTTAGCTTCTCCATCACAGATGTGCATGTCTAGGAGCAGCCAGACAGTGCAGGGACAAGCTGGGCAGGAGGATCTGGACGTTTCCCAATATTTAAGGGTCCCCGAGGTAAAGAACCTTTGTTCTGCTCTCCCTTATGCCTCTCAAAATATTCTCTCTTCTTCAGCTGGACAAAGGAACGCCGTGTCCTGCTGGTGATGTCCAAAGCAAAGAAGAAGTGGGTGTCTGTCCGACCACTGCCTTCCATCCGCAACTTCCCGCAGCAATATGATGTGAGTTCCATGCCAGGCATGGCCAGGTGTCCCTTCTCTTACTCTTGCCCTTGTGGTGCAGTGCTCTGAGGGCTGCTCCCTTGCAGACCTGGCAGGGGAGTGGGCACGTGTTGGCTGAGATGGGAGGCAAGGACAGACTGACAGCAGCAAGAAAACGTGGTGCAGAAAAAGGAGCAGCACCCGTTTAAACCACTCTACACACATATGTGAGATTCTGATGTTGCTGTTAGTGCAGTCACCATCTCAAGAACTGGCTGGCACAGGGTTTGGGGCTGCTCCCTTGCAGACCTGGCAGGGGAGTGGGCACGTGTTGGCTGAGATGGGAGGCAAGGACAGACTGACAGCAGCAAGAAAACGTGGTGCAGAAAAAGGAGCAGCACCCGTTTAAACCACTCTACACACATATGTGAGATTCTGATGTTGCTGTTAGTGCAGTCACCATCTCAAGAACTGGCTGGCACAGGGTTTGGGAATGAAATTTAAGTCTCCCCTTAGGTCAAGGTTTCTCAATGTGAGTGAGAGGCAAGACATTTAGGAGAAGTCTATCCCTGCCTTGGCTGTGGTGGTGACGCTGTAGATTGTGAAACTTGCTCACAATGAGTTTTAAAAGCAAAACTAAGAACTCAGCTAAAAAACTATGTGCTGTGAGGAAAACTACAGATATCTAACCTCGAACGTCAGCCCCAAATGTGGCAACAGATAGTTTCTTTATCCCTCTCCTTTCCTTTCTGAAAGGAGGTAGCTCCTCTCTCCCCACCCTGTGGTAGGTCCGCCGCTGGTGCCAGGACTAGGGGAGAAGGAACGATCAGTAAATATGATGCTTGGAAAGCATCTCACTTTCTCTGGCAATGATGCTGTTGGTAGCTGTGAGGTAAAGTTGTGTGTGCAATAGTGCGCCCTAAGCAACCCATAAGGCCACTCTTCATCCACGCAGAGATGGCTGGAGAATGTGTCACCTGTAGGGACCAGCATCTTGACCAGCAGGAGACACTGTTGGGTCAATCCAGGTTGTTCCCTACTGTCCTAGCCTGTACCCACACCCAGTCCCCTATGGAAATGGCAACAGGTGCTGAACTGAGCTGTCTGCTTGTGTGTGTCACCAGGAGATTGAGGAAAAGAAACGTGAGTTAATGCTGTATGAAGTGTCCTGTTTGCAGCCTCTCCTGTGTGCAATTTAATGCCCCAGCTGGTTATTGAAATTGAACCCACTTTCCCCTCTAGCAAGGGGTATTTGTGCAGATATTAAATTTTCCTCTGTCTTTTTAACAGTTGTGTATCCATGCACAGAATGGCAGGAAATGCCAGTATGTGGGAAACTGCTCCTTTGCCCACAGCCCTGAGGAGAGAGACATGTGGACCTTCATGAAGGAGAATAAAAGTGAGTGGGGGAAACATGGGCCAAAGAGTTTGGGAGAGGGAAGAGGACATTTGGGCACTGGATGCAGGGTCTGTTTTGACATACTCTTGACAACAGAGCTGGACAGACCTGCTACCATGAGCTTAGGTGGGATTATGGAGCAGGTCTGTCTGCAGTAATTTGGGGCTGCTCTTTTTTGAAATGTGCACGTGTACCTTGAGTCCCTTATTCTGGGGCTAGTGCACATGGATCTCATGTCTTGCGTTGTTCCATTGCTGCTTTCCCTTTCTGCAGCACTTTTGAATCCACCCTATGCTGTCCCTCCAGTTGCCTGTAATGTCCCAGGCCTGGCTCCATATGGAGCTCTGCCAAAGCACCAGTCCTGGCCTGTAGCTGCTCCTCTATCTTTCGTGTCTGTCTTCTATCTGCCTTGGCTTTCTTGCCTATTTCTGCTCATATCCCTTGCTCCTGGGCTGAGGCACTCCCTGCTCATGGCATTGTATTCAAAGGGGTGGATTTGAGATCCTGAATGAGAACATTGTTGGGTGGTGCCTTTGTGGAGGAGCTGGTCTGTATTTAATTATGCAGGCTCCCAGCTTACCTTTTGGGGGATAGCTGGGGGGCTGCCAGTGTCCTGGATGGCCAGCTCTCTGACAGCAGTCTTTGTTTGCTCACACCAACAGCAAGCTGAGAAAAAAGGGCCAGTTGTCCAGATGCTCACCTGCCTCTGTGAGAGATGCTGGAAAGCCTGAAGGATTTCAGGCCTACCCTGAGTTTGTTCAGTCTTTATGATTCTATGCAGAGTCTTTCTCTCTGCTGGGCCAAACTGTTATTTGTTACAGTTCAAAGTATTTCATTGCTGAGGCCTTTAAAGAACATCAGACTAGTCTGGGTGTGTTTGCTCAAGCACAGAGGTGAATCTTCAAATGACAGTGTTGTTTCAATTTGGGGAAATTTGCATTCATTGTCCCCAGTTGACTTGAGTTCCTCAACTACACATTTAGCAAGGAGTAAATCACTAATGCATCACACTTAGAGCATCACACTGGTGCTGCAAACATTTGTTTCCATAGCCTCTCTCAGGAGTTGATCTTGGAAAGGCAGGTGTGTAGTTAAAGCTTCCACACGAAATTTCCCTTCCCCCTAGTATGCTGAGTGGGTTTTAAAGCAAAAGCAACAAGAGACATTGACTGAAGTCCTCTGAGCAGGTTTTGAACTTGGAGCAGACTGTCATTAGGTGTTCCTCCCCTCCCCAGTGCTTCCTGTGGCCAGCTTGCTTAAGGGCTCTCCTCCTTCTCTAGAGCTGAGGATAAAGCTTAGAGGGAAGGGATGGGTCTGCAACCAGCTTCTGCTTTGGCTTCCTGGCTGGAGTGAGATGTCTTCTGAGGTCAAGCAGAATCAGGCCTGATGGAGAATCATCTTGTGGGGTGAATTCCATGGAGATCTTGGGGCACTTTCCCACCTTCCTGAAAATTTTGTGTAGCTGCTTTCACAGCTGCCCCTTGACTAATAGACACTCTTGTTCCTGGTGGGGTGGTGTGAATTTTGTTCCTCTCCTCAGGGGTCTCATCTGAGTAGGTGACATGGGGCCTCCCAAGCACAGGCCTTCCGTCTGGCGATGCTGCACAGGCGAGGGGACGGAAGGGCTGCCCCAGTGTTCGTCCTTTTCTTGTAGTCTGTGCACAGTGTGGGAGGTTGTCTGAGTGACTTCATGGGTCGACTTTGTGCAGTACTAGATATGCAGCAGACCTATGACATGTGGCTAAAGAAACACAATCCTGGGAAGCCTGGAGAGGGAACACCACTCACCTCACGAGAAGGGGAGAAACAGATCCAGATGCCTACCGACTATGCTGACATCATGGTAATAATCAGCTGATCTCTTGTCCTTCATTCCTCCTCTTCCTCCTCAGTGCTGACAGCCTGCCTCTCTCCTGTGCTCCAGGTGGGAGCTAGCAGGGACTGCCTTGCTCTTGTGGAAAGGTACTAATGTAGGTTAAATGGACACCTTGGAGCAGCACGTCTGAGGTGGGAAGAGATTGACCTGGGGTCAGCAAGGCTCTGCGATGGCTTTTCTGTTAATGCTTGAGTCAGTAGGATTCTACCTTAGTTCCCTTTTGCAGGGGCTCAACCTCTACCCAGGGTTCCTGGCTGCTCCTGAGCAAGCTGGCAAAGCCATTGTAGGCCTGTTGAAAGAGGGAGAAGCTTGGAGGAGAGCTGGGTCAGAAGCACTGAGGCCTTAGAAGACTAGAGGCAGATATGTCTCCTCAACCCAGGGGTGGTGGTGGTGGTGGTGTGAGGGTTTGTTCTCCTGAAGAGTCCTGCATTGCCTGTGCACCTGAGGACCTTGCAGTGAGACCCCACTGGGGCCATCAGCAGTGGCAGGGGGACCATGTCAGTCAACTGAGCTGCTCTGTCCCTTGAGCCTGTTTGACCCTTAGGTAGATGCTGACAGAGCATCTGCTCTGTTCCCCTCTAGTGGCAGCACAATGCCCTAAAGATGACATGGAAGAGAAGTGTGGGAGGTTGTAGATGGAGTTGAACTTCCAGGATGCCCTGGAGGGAGAGGGAGAGGCAGTGTCAGCATGGGGATGGCCGATGGGTGTGACTGGTAACTCACTGACTGGCCGTTTGCCCTGTCTGCTCTGATTAGATGGGCTACCACTGCTGGCTCTGTGGGAAGAACAGCAACAGCAAGAAGCAATGGCAGCAGCACATCCAGTCAGAGAAGCACAAGGAGAAGGTCTTCACCTCAGACAGTGACTCTAGCTGCTGGAGCTACCGCTTCCCCATGGGTGAATTCCGGCTCTGCGAAAGGTACTGTTGTCTCATCTCCTTACTGTGATGCTGCTGCAGGGACAGGGCTGCCCAGGGCCTCTGTCATCCCTCCTCATCCTCTCACAGAGTTCCCAGAGACTTCTGCATGGAGGAGTGAGATGAGATGACAGGTTTGGGTGACTGTGAGGCTGCTGTTGGATCCCAGAGGTGCTCAGCCACAGTACTGAGTGGTAAAAATACATTCCTGAGCATGTGTCTTTAGAAGAGGAGACTGAGCTCCATGTCTGCACCTGTGCCCTCCACAGCCAGGATGCTCTCGGGCTGCTGAACTGGGCCCAATGCTTGGGGGAATCCCTGGTGCTTTATTAAGTGGTTTGAATGTCGCACACTCTCTGAATCAGCATTTCAGAAGGACTGTGATGGTTAGAAATGCTGTTTTGGTTAGAGAGAAGACTCTGTCTTTCATGGCGCTTACCTGGCGTTTTCTCTCTTGTGCCGTGTGTCCCTGCTGGTCCAGTTCCAGCTCACGTTGTTTTGTGCTTCTGACTAAATCCCCTCATAGCCATTGCTCTTTTCACTGCTCTTTTTCTCTTCCCTGCCTCCCATGCCTTCTCCTCCCATGCCTTTCCCACTTGCACGTGGGTTTGTAGGAGAGTCACTTCACCTTTAAAAAGGAGAGTTCACGACATGTTTCAGTGGGTCCTGATTGAGTATCCTGGACAGAAAGCTCAAAACTGTGTGAGTTCCCTCCTGACCACACTTGTTGTGCCAGCAGGTTCCAGAAGAACAAGACCTGTCCTGAGGGAGAGGAGTGTCGCTATGCCCACGGCCAGGACGAGCTGACAGAGTGGCTAGACCGGAGGGAAGTGCTGAAACAGAAACTGGCCAAAGCCCGCAAGGACATGCTGCTGTGCCCCAGGGATGACGACTTTGGGAAATACAACTTCCTATTGCGGGATGGCGTATAGTGAGGGCTGGGGGAGCCTGTCGGCTGGAGAAACACGGGCGGGTTTTCCGAGAGGCAGTAGCAGGGAGAGCGAGATCCGTGTCTCGCAGAGAGAACTTTTTCTTTTCTTCTGTTTTAAGATTATGAGATGATGATTTCTTAGTGGTGAATGAATTTGTGAATTTGATTCTCCTTGGCCAGCGAACGCCATGCTCACTGAGTTTGTGATCCATCTTCTCTCCCTTCTTTCCGCAAAATTCTACTTCCAATCCATTTGTTTGTTTTCACTGTCCTTCATTCAAAGGAATTAATTCATTCTGTACTGGGCTGCAAATTGGAGAATTTCTGCTTGTGTCATTCTTCTGCCCTTCATTTCAGAGTGTGACTGCAGAGGTCTGGAGGACAGAGCTGAGAGAAAGGGCCAGAGAAGTTGTGGCAGCCCCATCCCTGGAAGTGTTCAAGGCCTGGCTGGCTGGAGCTCTGAGCAATGTGATCTAGTGGAAGGTGTCCCTGCCCACGGCAGAGGGATGGGAACTAGATGGTCTTTAAGGTCCTTTCCAACCCAAACTATTCTATGACATCTGGTGAGAAGGTGACCATGAATTTCATGTTCTCCTTTTTTCAGTGCTGCAGTGCAAGCCCCACTTACACTGGCTGCAGCCCACCTGCTCTCCTGCAAGTTTGTTACCAGAAGAATTAGGAATTGAGGTGCAAAGAAGAAAAAAATACTCGATTTGGCTTAAAACCTCCAGGCTTAAGCTCCTGCTGTCTATATTGCCCTGAGGCATCAGCTGGCACTGAGGAGGATAACAGCTGTGTGGTGTGACAAGTGCAGGTAAAAGCAGAAAAGTACTGAAACTGCTTGCAGCAGCACGAACTGGGTTGTAAGTGACTTCAGACTGTTTCAGATGGCTGTACCCAGAAAGCAAATTGATGAGTCCTCACTAGGTGTCTTTCTCAGTGTGCAGCAGGTATTCGGGGTAGGTAGTTTTGGTTTGGTTTTCTAGCTGGTGTGACTGGTGCCGGTAAGACTGAATCAATCTAGAAGGTGTAATGGAGTCTGTGGCACACCCTGTGTCCCTGTAGTCCACCCAGCAGTATCGGTCAGGAGGCAGGCTGTCACCAGAAGGAACCTTTCTGTGTTTCCCAGGATCCTGAAGAGAGGGAGGGAGGTAATGGTGTTCCCTTCTTGCTCTTTAAATGGTCTGTGTTTCTGGTTACATAGAGCTGCGCTTTTCTCTGTACTGCTAGAACTGGGTAGGGACCCATTTCAAAGGACACCATCGAGCAGCATGGGTGATATTTTGCTGATGGGAATCCAGCTGGAAGGGCCCTTACGAGCACCAGAGGTCCAGCCCCCTCCTTCTCAGAACCAGGGCAGGGAGCTTGTGGATACACAGTACAGCCAGGATGTGACCCAGGGCAGGGACAGTGGTGGAGCGTGAGTGGACCCAGTTGTGCAGCTGCTCCTGTCCTGCCTGATCTGTGCCACAATGGGGAAACCTGCTCTGAGCCAGGATTTTTGGCTTCTCTAGGGGTAGTGGCAAGAGGCAGTACTGCTCTGAATGCCAACCTTCTGCTTTCTGGTGGTCTTGTCCTGTAAGCAGTAAAGGTGTGTCCTGGCCTGAGCTTCCCTCTCCTCTCTTCTGCAGTCCAGCTGTGCTCTGCAGTTTTGCATGCATGGATGGCACCATCCACTCAAACACAAACACACCTCTCTTCCAGCCTTCATCAGGGATGTCATTTTCATACAGAGTCTCCCAGGACAGCAGTCTTGGAGCCCTTGGGGCTGGCAGTGCTGTGTCCATGGTAAATACAATCTGACCATGAACTGCTTGGTGCTTTGGCATTGCTGGGTCCCCCTTGTTCCTCCCTGCTCCCATATCCTTGGAGTTCCCAGCTTCAGGAGAGATGGGATGAGGAAACTGGGAGATGTGGAAATGCAGGAGGTGCTGTGAAGGCAGCTGTTACCTTTCTAAACCAGCCTTCAGGGAGGTGCTTCCACTCCACTGGGGTAGTTATGGTCCAGTTACAGAGCAGAGTGCTCTGCACGCTGCTCTGGTGTGTTCTAAGTAAGCTGAACGTGCCTCTGCACTTAGAATTGTTTAGGTTGGAAAAGACCTCAAAGATCCAGTCCAGTAATTAACCTGGCACTGCCAAGTCCCTAGACTAAACCATGTCACTAAGTGCCACATCTACACATCTTTTTAAATACCTCCAGGGATACTGACTCAGCACCCTGGGCAACTCAAACCACTTCCCTGCAGAGCCTTTTAACTCTCCCTTAAAATGTAGATGGTAGTCACTAGTTTGGTATGAACAATACCAGGCATGGCAGTTTTTGAGTGATCAGGTGCTGTATTTTCTCCTCTTTCCTTTGTGGTAGCTGTCCAGATCGTACCTTCTCCTGGTCATCCTTCTGCACAAGTGGTCAACCTTATAGCCAGAGACAGGGGAGGAGGAAGGCATCAGCTCCTGGGTTATCTTGTTCTGCTCTTCTTGGGCAGAGACACCAAGGAAGGAAATCTGGATTGGGGAACACTGGAATGTGTTTTCTATTTTTAAAGCAAACCTGCATCTCTAGTGTGACTCTAGCGTTCGCTGAGCCGTGATTTCTCATACAATAACTTGTTTAGTTACAGAGTGGGTCACTGTCCCCTCTCCCCTTCTCTGCAGTGAGAGCTGAGCTGCTCCCTGGGCCTTCAGAGGTTCAGGCTGGGGCCGAGGTGGGGAGAGGGCGAGCGTGCGTGGGGTGAGGTGAGGTGAGGTGAGGTGAGGGAGGCCCACGGGCGTGGGGGTTGCGTCGAGTGTCTCTTTTTGTTTTCCCTGATATGATAACCTGGTCTGTGGTGTTGCAGTACTTTGTCACCGGACTTGTTTTAGTGTGTATATATGTGCCCCCTCCCATGAAGCATATATACACAGGTATTAAATATATTGCTCTATATAATATTATATGTGTGTGGTATCGAAGGAATCTTTTAAATGAGGGTAAAGGAAAAGGACTTGGGCCAGGAAACGCAGCATCTCCAGTTTAAATATGAGGACTTTTATTTGGGATAGGGAAAGGGAAATAAAAGAGGGGAGGGTTTAATATATAGTTAGGTATAAATTTTGAGATGGGACAGGTTTCCCTGTTCACACTTTTGAAACCCCTTAGGATGTCCTCGCAGTCCCATCTCAGTGAGAGATTATTATACTGCTAACTAGCAAGGAAAGTTTTAATGATAAGGCTTTGCTTATATTGCTTAAAGGGACACTGTGAAAGGCAGGAAGCTTCACGCTTGACTTCTCAGAATCACTTTATCAAGCCAAGAGGGTTTTCTTCAGCACATTATGTGCTCTTAGTAGAACTGCTCAATGCTCGCAGCTCTGCGACAGATAAACCACAAGTGGTAGGGCTGCTTCAGTGGTGTGTTCACAAGACCCTGTGATAACTCTCTCTTCTTCACTCATGTGAGAGAAGAAACAAATTCTGCAGCACAGAACCAAATTCAAGGGTTATTAACGAAAGAAGCAATGTTTTAATTTTGTAGCATTAGAAGGAAATCTCATATCCTGTCAAATAACCACAGACATTCACATGGAGCAGAGACTTGGTAAATGCTGAAGGACTTCGTGAGAATCTTTTCCCAAATCCTTTGGTAGGGACAAGGATTTAGGTGACACTGGTGTTGGAGTTAGCCTGGCCTTTAGGAGGGGAAGTAAAAACAACAAAAAATACCCTACTTAGCTTGTATGAAACTGTATGTCAAAAATAGAAGGGTTTTAGCAAGTGAAAGGAGAAGATAGCAAGGGGATGCTGCAGTTCTGAGCTGGGTAGTAATGATTTGGAGCCCTTTAATATGTCTTTGTATTAATATAATTTAAGAATACCACGCTTTACTATTAAAAAAGAACTTAGTATCTTTCATAAGGTCTAGTATCAGGATAATAATGTAGATGTTTTAACAACATTTTGTTTTTGTTCTTAAATAAAGAAAGAAAACCAAACTTGCTTCTTTTAGCCTTTGTAATAGAAAATAAAAGTGTGCACTTTAAACCCTCTCCTTATCCAGTGTGTGTTTGTGTTTTTCAAATAGCCTGCAAAGGATTTTTGTCTTGGTTTCAGGTTTCCCTGCTGTGAGGAGGGAAGCAAAGGGAGCATGTCAAGCATTGGATCACTTTGGCTTTCTCCCATCTTTAGGTATAATCTGCTCTTCTTGCTGAGTGGAAAATTGCCTATGTGCATATCAACAGATTATGCAGCTCTTCATCAGACACCCAGTTCTGGTGAACTTTAGGTGTAGTTAAGATTTTTTTCTTTTTCCCCAAGCCCCACAAATCTATGTGTTCTGCATTAACATAGTTTCAGGTGTTTCTGTAACTTGTGTTTTGAAACCTCCAGTAATCAGGTCTTGTAATCCCCTTCATCTAGAGGTTGTTCCTCTGTGTAGGCTGCTCTGTTCAACTGGGTCAGCCAGTTCTTTTGCCTGTCAGTGTGCACCCTGGTAGGGAAAATGTCCTCAGCCCTACCCACCATGTCACACACAGCTTGGGCCATGGGAAGCCTCTGTGCACTTCATACTGAAGATCTTTAATGCCATCACACAGCAGCCTGACAGCAGCCTGGCAGGGGGAGTTTGCTGCAGATGAGATTCCTAAGCAATGCCGTGACTGAGTCTGCCTGCCCACACTACATAGAAACGTTTCTGGGCAGTGACAGCAGGTGATGTAAATGCTGTTTTCCTCTTAGTTGTGTGTGCTGCAGCCATTGCAGCCAAGAATAAGGCTGTGTTGTGTTGAGTCCCGTGCATGGAGAGCAGCAGAGAGTTCCTGTCATGCAGGAGCTGTGACCTGGGCAGGTGTGCTGGTCGCTGGCTGGGGTGGAGGGCATGGAGGAGGTAACTGTGTAGGGCACTTGGGGGGAAAAACATGGGGCAGAAAGCAATGTGCTAAATAGGAAGAGGCCAGGATGGGAGTGACTAGTGGGAGGGAAGTGGAGAAAAGGCTGCAGGCATGCTGGCTGGAGCACATAGCCATTTGGTGTGGGGCAGAGGAAGGTGCTGAACGGACTTGGCTGAGTGCTATTGGCTGGCTCTGGGCAGGGGTTCTGTGGACACCTCGCTCCTGGGGCCTCCTGGAAAGCTGTGGGCCCTGGTCAGGAGCTGTGAGCTATGGTTCATCCAGCCTTGCCCCTTTCTCCCCAGGATGGGGACAGGGCCTATCCATTCCCAATAACCTCTCTCCCTTCCCAGCTGGATTCTCACCTCCTGTTTCTCTGCAGTTCCCCCTCCAGGCAGGAGCAGCAAGTCCTGGTGCCCCCAGGATCAGAATGATGTTTCCTGAAAACAGATACAGGTGCAGCAAGGATGAGAGCAGGAATCAGACCAGCTGACAGCTCCAGCTGACTCCACTGCAACAGTCCTGTCCCAAGATTGCCCCTTTCAGGAATGCTCCTCTCTCCAGTTTATTTTATGGACAACAGTGCCCCAGAAAACCCCTGCTTTGCCCAGAGAGCCTTGGGAGGCACAGACGTAGCAGAATCCCAGGAAATAGAGATATTTGTAACCATTTGGATTAATCCTCCCAAAAATTACAGTTGCACAGGGCTGGGATAGAAATCTCTAAACCCAGATGCCAGAGTAGATTTGGCTTGCTTGGAACCGGAAAACACTCAGCTCTGGAAGTGCTCTTTGGTGTATGTCCCTTGTTCTCAGTGGATTTCCTATGTCTGCCTTAGCTGTTGGGCTGCCAATAGTGCTGGGGCCCTCCAGGCAGATGGTCGGGAAGGATGAAGAGCTGCATAGTTTCTCTAATTGAATACCAAGGCACACTCCCCCATCTGTACCCAGCAGAGCTCTGAGGCAGAGAGGGAAAGTCCTGCATCCATGGGCATGAGAGGACCTGTTTTCCTCAGCAGGTGGACCTTGAAAATAACAGCAACATTGCTGGACATTTCTCCTGGGAGCTCTGGTGGGTAATCAATCCAGCAGCAGTGTTTGAAAAGAAGCTCTAGGCAGGCAGTATCTTCTCCTGTTTGAGACTATTTGTGTCTTTGGGGGATCTGTGGCATTCAAGCTGCCCAGGCTTCTTGGAGGATCAGTTGTTTTCTTTCAACCCACATGCCTTCCCCAGGCTCAGCTGCCTCCTGTACCCATCCATCAGGCTCTGACCTCTTGGGCTGTGATGCTGCAGGATCCCTGCTCCTGCTGGGGACCATGTTGTTCCCAGTGGGGTTGTGAGTGAACTGGGGAAAGGATGGCTGAGGGACAGCCCAGGTCCTTACAGCCAGCCTCTTCATTTTGAGAAAGAAGCAGCCAGAGGAGTGTGTATCTTGCAGTCCCGCCCAACAGTCTCCCATGGACGTTGGCAGAGGTCCTTGGATCTCCCTATCCTGTTTTAAACCCTTTGGTTTATTGCTGCTCTTGGCACCTCCTGGGCTCTGCCTCCTGCCAAGGCTTGTTCAGAGAGTTCCCATAGCTGTATCTGCCCAGGTTCCCAGAGTGTTTCCAGAGCAGGGAAATCTGCAAAGGCAGCTCTAGATGTCCTTCCTGCCCAGGGCAGCACAACTTCTGGTGGTCCCAAGGCCCCTTCTCATGTATTCCCTCTGCCTAGCACCTAGTTCTCTGGCAATGCCACCTCACAAGGGAAGGCCACGTGCAGGGAGGCAGAGCTGTGGTGAGCCCAGCTGCCATGTGAGCACGCCGAGAACGGGGAGATGTCTTGGCGAGGGTGGTGGGGAAGCAAAGCTCATTAACTTTTTGGCACTCGTTTTGGGGAATTAGGTTGTAGAAATCCTTTTGCCTTGGGGGGGAGATGCAGGCCGTTCCTTCCTCTAAAGTTCACCATTTGCTTGGAAGAGCCCAGCACTGCTCCTCCACACAGGGAGTCAGCAGGCACATATGTACACGTACAAAGGCACGTGCATGTGTGCAATACCCTGCTGGGGAAGGGACAGACCTTTCAGAGGTAGGAAGGGGGCTCAGGGCAAGGTCTCATCAAGCCTGCATGTCTGTGTCACATGTTGCTACCATCACATGTACCCCATGTGCTGCTTGCCCATGTGCAGGCACCAGGCAGGGTCTTTAGCCAACACAGAGCCTCAGTCCCACTTTCCCACACCCTCAGCTGTCCACTCTCCCATGCTGGCTTCTTTGCTCCTTCTCTCACCTGCTTTTTCTTTCAAAGTAATTTGCTGTGGATGCAGACACCCCTGTGGGCTGGTCACAGCCTCCCCTGCTGCTGGGTGTCCCTGCAGCTCCACAGATGTCCCTTGGCATTAGCAGCAGCATCTTGACCCTGAAGAAGACAAGTTGCTGGGATGCAGTGCAAGCATCCTTTCAGAAAGGCCATGGAGAAAGTCAGCCTGCAGGCCCTTTGCCAAGGTGAGAAAAATTCCCTATGAATCCCAAGGCACTTCTTAAATAACCAGTTAAATTTGGAAGTTGTCAGTGGAGTATGCATTTGTCCTAGGAGCTAGCACAGGAACCAAAACAATTACGGATGTCTGTAAAGAGGCAGTGAGTGACCTCTGGCAAAGGGTGCACAGAGAACTCCCTCACCCAACTCCTTGTAATACGCAGGTTGTATCAGAGGTCTGAACGTCCAAAATGATTCTTCAGAGTCTCAAAACTTCCAGGAAGGCTGTACCTGCTGGTGATACCTAAGCAGTGCAGTTCCCAGTGTACTTTGGGCCTGATGGCAAACCTCTGTAAAGAGATGTGCTAGAGACAGGAGTAGAATTAGAGGTCTTAAAAGAGACATTTACATGCTCTGGTGCCAACAGAAGTGTCTTAGCACTGCAGCAAGGCAAACAGGTTGGAGGGGGGGAAGCAAGATACAAGAATCTGGTGCTTAAAGAAAGCACAACTCCTTGGAATGAAGATGTACAAGGAGGGAGAGCGTGGACTAAGGCAAATGTTGAAGGTCCCACACTCCTCCCTTCGAGAACGTGTGCAGCTGTGGGACTGCTGACCATGCTCCTCGGGCAAATGTGCTGAGAGGCTCAGACAGCTCTGCACCAAGAGACCTACAGAAAAGACACTGAAGCTAGACCTGTCCTCTGCCATTTAAATTGGTATTCCTGAAGTTTGGCATTTTCCGTCACGTTAAGTGCCCTCTTCTGTGTGCCACCCACTTAGGGCCAGTGTGTGTTGACTATGGCTGGTTGAGTCTGTGAGAAAATGTGCTGTTCAGGGCTGACTGGGCTTCTGAGTGATGCAGCAGAGCTGCCAATACCTCCACTAACATGGGATCACAATAACAATAAGTAATGATCTGATCTGATAACAGTGCAACCAGCACAAATGATGCAATCTGTAGCCATGCCCGCAGCTTTCCAGAGCCAACATTTCAACTGCATTCACTAAAGCAGCTCAAGTGCTCTGATCTCTGCGAGGGGGGCACAGGGGCAGACAGACATTCCCCACTGCTATGACTCTACTCCACAGTGCAGTTTCTGCTTCCCTGGGGCTCAAAGTCAGGGCGTTGTTGATGCATCTGGCAAGTGATGTTACCCAAGCTCTTCTCCTGGATGAGAGCCCATTGTTCAGGGATCCTGAATCCAGAAGGACATGCGGTGTTGGTAGGAGACTTTGTGAACATGGAAAACACAAGATGAGATACACACTCTCAGATGTCTAGACAAAAACTTAGAGATGTCCATTGCAGGATAATAATTCAAACTGCTAAGTGAAAATTTAGATGATCTTTAAGGTCCTTTCCAACCCAAACCATTCTATGATTCTATGAATTTTCTCTTCATTTTCTGAAACCATAAATATTAGTTAATTGCTGCAGCAGCTGCTGTGAACTCCTTGGGTCCCTCTAGACATGTGATCAGATGTTTGTCCAGCTTTCAGAACAAGTTTGAGCCTGGGACAAAACCAGGAGGTCCAACTGCACCTGGCATTGGACAAGCACCATGTTCCCAGTCACTTTTGCTTGCCATCCTGTGATGAGAAGCAGACCTAGGCATATATGATAGTAGCTGTCCCAAATTTTAGTGATGCCTAGCAGGATTGAGGGACTCCACTCCACTTGCTTTGACCAGACAGAATAGACTGGAAGATTTCAGAAAAGGACATGGACCTCTTAGCTGGCAGACTGTGCTTCAAGAAGGAGTGATGCTATCATTTCTCTTGCTCTCAGCAGCCAGAATGCCCTGACCATCTGCAGGGTCTGTCTGCTGGCTCCAGCTTTGTGTGCATGCAGAACTCTCTAACAGCCTAGGGTTAGTATGGGACTATTCTCCCTGAATGGCTTCATCACCAATGGTTATGACTGGCTGTTTTCTTACAATGTCTGGGGAATGGAGGGAACAAACCACAATGAAAATCCCAAGAGGTTGTATCATAATTACAGAGTCTACTAATGCATCTATTGTGTGATTTCTGAGCCTGATTAGATTGGGATCTAGATCACATGGCTTCCCCAGCTACACTGAAATTCTCAACCACCCAACCCCAGCTACACTGAAATTCTCAACCACCCAACCTGACTAGGTAATTCTTTCCTTTTGGTTTCTATCTGGTTAAATCGGATGCACTTCCTTATGGGACCAAGCACTATGTTCTCCCTGATCACTTTTTAAGACTCTAAAGGCTGGACCAGTGAAATGCTTCATTTTAGGCACAAGAGAAGTCCTAATGACTTCACTCAGGCCACTTCCATGCTGACAGCCATGCATGGTTTTGCTGGGGTCACAGACCAGTGTAGGAAATAGGATAGGAACCAGGAGTTCCTATCGGCTCACACTGGTGCTGTAAGGCTGGGCCAGACAAACTGAGAAATAAAGGCACTTCTGTAGTAGTTATCACACCCAGCAAAAGAGAACATCCTAGCACATGTAAGATGCTACTTCCTACACCAGATTCTGATAAAGAAGATCAGGCCTTTATCCTCCTGTCTTCAGTCCATCTCTCCATGCTATAAACCTCACTAACAGGAGAGCAGGGGCTTTGCATGCTCAAGATCTTACTTACCAGCTGTTATCAGGGTATTTGCAGGGTTCATGAACTCTTGCTGTACATCCCTGCTCTGAGAGGAGGCTGTTGGGCTTTGTGATAAAACTCTGTGCCACTTGAGAAGAAAAATCCTGCACTTTGGGGATGATGCACACTTGATAAGAAAGATGCCTTGTGATGGTTGCCAATATTGATTTAGGAGGGACACACAGTAAGTGTTGCATCACATACAAATAATGTCAGTATCTGCATCTCAGAGAGCTAAGAAGTCAGCAGGCAGATGCAGACAGCATGTGCGTGTCCCCACGGCATCCTGCAGAGCTCGGGGCTCCGCGGAGCCTCCCGAGAGCCTGCCAGAGAATCTCTTTGCTGTTGATGTGTGTACCCCTGACAGCACACCCTTGCT
>NW_008674439.1:0-31632 GCF_000695815.1 Acanthisitta chloris
TCGGGGCTGGTACCTCCCTCCTCCCCCTCTCCCCTCCCGCCCCATCCCGGGAGAAGGTGCCGATACCGGCGCGGGGGAGCAGCGAGTTCCCTCGGACCGGAGGGAGGAGACGGGGAGAACCGAGCCTGCCCGTCCTCCCGGAGCTCCGGCGGGGCAGTAGCTGTCCTGCCCTGTCCGTCCTGTCCTGTCCTGCCCCGGCTGTCCTGTCCTGCCCTGCCCTGTCCCGGCGACTGCCCGAGAAATGCTGCCGATGTGGTCCATGGTTTCAGGCGTTTGGATTCGAAGCGAGTTGCTCCATCAGTCGAAATGACCGTGTTTTAGAGACAGAGGGTGTTGCTTTTTTTATTCGTTGCCTTTTTTAAGCTGCTTGGCATCGTGATTGGGTGCTTTGGTAGATCCACCCGGGAGAAGCACTGGAAATTTTCCTGCTAAACTAAGTGATGGCTGGGCACAACCAGCCCCTTCTGTCGGGTATCCATGTGTTCCTCATGAATAGGGTAAAGAACGTGTGTGTTCTGAATATTGTTTTCAAATCGACCATGTTGCCTTGACTCTCCCCCCTGTGCCTCCACCAGTCTTGCCGAAGTTGTTGGTTTTTTGGCAGTGTAATTGCCCTTTCATCTCTGTCATGAGATCCCAGGAGGAGCCGTGCTGGGCTGCTGGTGGGGATGACTAGTCAGCTGAGTGGGGATTAATTTCCTGGGAACCCTCGGGGCTTTCCCTCAGAACTTGGTGTTTGCTTCGGGAGTTTAGGTCCTTCTGTTCCCAGTGCACATAAAAAAAAAAATCCTTCTGTTTAGCTCCTGTGTGTTATAAAAAGTCAGTAAATGCCAGAGTGCCCAACCGACAGGGAGTGTTCAACTCTTGTGACATTTGTGGATGTCTGTGAGCTCTTTCTGGTTTGCACCTTGAGTGTAAGAGAATTGGCCACGTTGCCACTCTAATTGAAATGTATGACACTAGGATCAATACGTGTATTGGGAAAGGCTGATGTGATCAATAAGTGGAGTTTTTTGAAAAAAAGCTAGCTAGGTCTGATGTTCAAGGTGTGTCCTGATAGCCACAGAGACTGTGAAATAATTTTTCCTCAGTGTTGAGTGATGCATATTTCACTAGTTCTGTTACTGTGGCATTGTGTGTGCTTCATTACTCCAGGGAACATTCAAACATTCAATATTGCTTTCCTCCGGAATCAAGATACCAGATTTGATTGGGCTAATAATCCAATTCAGTATGTCTTAAATGAAAAAAAAATAATTTTAGGTAGAAAAGATGACTAGCAAGCATATCATCTCCTCACATGTCTAGGGGATTTCTGAAATTGGAAGAAATGGAGACGAAAAAATGTGACAGGCTTTTAATAATATGACTGGAGGTCTAAGGGAGAGGAATGAGCTGCCCTCAGTACACCCAGAGGCTTCACTTACGCTTAACAGCTAGTATTACTCCTATTACAGGTGATGTAAGGTTTCAGCTAAACTTGCCTCTGATTTTTTTCCATCTGGAAGAAAAAAAAAAAAAAGCTCTGAATCTGTTTGCAAAGCTTTTACTATTTTGAACTAGTTCTGAGTTCTTGCAGAGTTAATTATTTAAAAGACCGCTATGGGTGTTTAGCACATGTGAGTTTTATTCACAAGTAGGCCCACTGAGGTTGTAAGGAAGGTTATAAATGCACTTCTGTTTCCAAAATCAGATCTTGGTGTGTAGTGACTCAGTACAGTGCAGTTAAAATTTATTTTCTACTTTTGATGGGGACAAATTTGTTATCTTTGTTCCCTGACTGAAACTGGAAGACTTAAAGATCACAAATGTATTTGGTGTTTCTCTGCTTTGCAATGAATAGTATAAGGCTACAAAGCTCCTATTTTGAATCTTTCACGTGCTGGTCCTAAAATCAAGTGTCTGGGTACTGCCAAATGTTGGGATTGTGTTAAGCTGCTCGGCCAAGTAGTTGCTGGAGTCAGAGTGGGCTGTGCATGATCATGTAGAAAAGGAGAAAAGTCTCTTCCTGATTTAAATGCTCCTCCCAACCTGACTTGGCTTCACACTGGAAGCTGCACTGTAAGGTGGTGCTTGGACACCTTCCTTTGCTCTTGCACTGCGTTGACGTGGGACTTTCCAAGCTAACTCCCTTCCTCACCCAGGCCTGTCCCAGGGCTGCGAAGCCCATGCCATGGGTAACACTGCCTTGACACTTTGCCAAGGAGGAAGAAGGATTCTGGCAGTGCAGAGTGGCAGAGCAGCACAGCTTCCCTTCCACGCTGTCGGAGCAGAAAGGTGGTTGGCAAAGCTGCTGCTCCAGACAGCATTGCAGGGAGGGGATGGGTAAATGCACGCAAGGCAGTAGTGGACCATGACCAAATAACAAGTTGTGAGAAGAGGCACCAGACTTGGTGTCATGGTTCCAATAGTGTTGGTGCCTGGTAACTTCAAACTGTGTGCGTCAAGTGTTGGAAGCTGCTGTGCCAGTATGGGGAATGAACATTTGTGAGAGGCTTCAGCACTACTGAGCATGCTTTACTGCTCAGCTGCATTTTTAGAAATTTTCCTTTTTTAATTTCTGTTCTTGGAAGGAAGCTACTATGACAGAGTTTCATTTTTCAGGTCATTTAAGGCACACTTTTTGGCTTTCGTTCCAGTTCTGATTTGTCATATAGCAGATAAACACAGCACAGAACTGCGATTCACAATGGCAGTTCTGAAACACTTGTTCTGATGGTACAAAAATAGAGCAGCTGTGTGAAGTCAAATTTATTTTATTTTCAAGACAGGAAACTTCAGTGCAGTCAATCCAGTTTTGCAAAGTGTTTGCAGCCAAAGTGTTTCTGATCATTTCCAGTTTTATAATGCAGCATCCTTCCTAATCATATCAGATCTCCAGACTGGTTGGTGTCAAATGTCATTGCTGCCATTAATTCTCATTCATTCACATGCAGACCTACTTAAGAATTATGTGAAAGGTGAAAAAGATCTAGTGTATTGAAGGGTGTGATGTATTTGTCCCTCATTTCATGGATGTATTACGATGTGTCCTACTTCTGATGGATTATGTGCTTTATACCTGTCTGTATAGGTGCACTTCTTCCAATTCCAGATTTAAATAAGAGGTGGAAAGAGCCCAATATGAATTATGTGCACTGTTCTTACTTATTTCTTTAAATAATCTGGTGGAATTCCTTTGCTCCATCTTTTATTATTTTGCCTACCCTGAGATTATAAGCACTGTGTGAAATTGAATCAAAGATCAGTTAGGGGTTTTTGCTATGTTCATTGCAGTTCTCTTCATATTAATTTTGTTTCTCCTATGAGCTTTTGACCAGAAGAATAGTCAAACTCTTAAAAAAAACTCATGTTCTTCACAGCTTTTTTGAAGTCCATCTGGACTGCATTAAATGTTTCAAGGGAAGTACTGTTGTCTCATCTTACTGCTTCTGCTAGCCCTCACTGTATGAGGCACTGGTAGTCCTGCTGGTCCTACTGCATTTCCAAACTGTGTTTTTATTGAGACCAGGTGAACGTTATTCCTGCAACCTCATTGTGAAGTGGGGCCAGGCATGTGCCTCCAGAGTGCTGAGAGTCACGTTGCTGTTGCCTGATTAGCAAGTATTGAAACCAGGACAGGGTCTGACTTGTGCTCTGAATGCCACAGCTCCTTTGTTTCAGTTTCAGTTTTTCATTCTGTGCATGAAGAGGGTTTATCTGCTGTTTGTCCTAATGGCAGTTTGTTCTGTGCAGGAGGTGAGCAAAAACACGCTCTGTAAACTTGCTCTGAAGTTTTAAGGTCAACATGAATGTTGGGTCTAACAGCCTTCACTGTGAAACATGAATTCCAGTTCCCATGTGGTGGGAGGTTATCTCTCCTTCAATTTCTTCCAGCTATTAAAGAAAAGAAGGATAAAGAAGGATATGCATTAAACACCTCAAGTGTGTCGTGGACTCTTAGAATTTATGGCTCAGTGTTTCGAAGGTGATGAACACACACATTAGCAAGTTCTGAACTTGCAGCCATTCTTCCTTAATTGGTGATAGCTCTTATTCCCCGAGTGTTGGAAGGAATGAAGATTGTGAGGAAAGATTCAGTCACTTGGAATTTCATCGCTTCGCTAGTCGTGCTGTATCAGGTGATAAGGGCCTGATTTCTGGAGATGTGCTATTCCCCAAGAAGCTAAGCTCTGTTTTCTTAATTTTGCTGTAAAGGGTCTTTCTGTCTTTCTAGATACAAGAACTTTTGAAAATTCTATGATTTTATGAAAATGTGATCTCTCTCAGTTCAAATACTATAAGGCAAATTTCATCTCAGGTCTCTTTTTATTTCTTTCTTTTTTTAATAATTACTTTGGTCTTTTGTGTTTTTGAGTTCTTTACGAAATGTGAAAAAAGGAAAGATTGAGAAACAAAGACATGTGCTATGGAGCATTGGACTATTTTGAGGTGGCAGCCTCAAAATCCCTCCAGATCTGTCTAATGGAAGTACTATTGAATTGCTAAATATTCCTGTTGTTGAATGATGAGTTGAATAGATTTTGGTGGTTGTTATTAGATTTTGTTATTAAAAACAAAAAAGACAGGGACCTGGCAGTCATAATTCAGGGCTAACACAGACATGTACTGTGGCATGGTGAGGTGTTATGTATTTTGACCAAAGACAAAACAAATAAACATACCAAGTTTGGGTTTACAGAAAAGTCCCTGCCTTTACAAATTAACACTCTGGCACCTCCTTCCATCCAAAATTAGCCCTGGCAAACTGGGATTGTGTGGAAGTAGTAGAGCCTATAGTATAGACATAACCCAAAACACAAGTACTAATTGCAGTGCAGGTACCTGAGCAGAGTATAGCACAGTGAGTGTTGTGTGGCTTTGCCTTGCTGTGTTTGTAAACAGGCTGCAATGTCCATGCAGGGTGACACTGAATGGAGGAGGCTCATTGGGGTAGTTCCTCAGGATGTGCTTCTCTCCCAGGGTCAGTGGGATTAGAGCAGCACTGACTGCTGCATTAAAGGTGCTTTCTCCCCTTCTGGAAAACAGTGAAAGCTTTTTTTACCCAGGGTCACTGATGGTAGCTATCATGCATTCAGATCCTGGTGGGTTGGGGCAGAAGACCTGTTGTGAGGAGCAGAGGTGGTGGCAATAGGTGCCAGGCTCATACATTTTACCATACCTTGCATTTCATTCCCTATCAAGGCAAAAGCATCAGTTAAATTTAGAAAGAGGAAAGTTGAAGGTGAGCGAATAACTGTTTTGCCTGATTAAAGAGTAAATTAGTTGGGATTTGGAGTAGAAATGAGATGAAAATGAACCAGTGGACAAAAGAAAGCCCATCTGGAATTTCGATGTGTTTGGATGATTTAGATTATTAAGGAAGAAATTTTTTATTGTTGTTTTTTCCTCTTTTTATTTTCCTTCCCTCTAGCCAGAGGGCTTCGAGCTCTAAGGATAGTGTCTGGGAAGAGAGATTTAAAAGCTACAACACCTTGTAGGGGTCTTCATTTTCTTGAAGAGCACTTACGACTTTGAGTATGCAAGGACACGTTAGCTATTACGTTGCCTCCACATATTATTATCTTTGAAATTTTCTGACTTACTGTAGGTGAAAGAAGTCTGACCTGAAATGTTATCTCATCGTTGTTCAGGTGTAGCTCCATTTGACAAAGGAAGCTGGTACAATGGCATATCCTTACACATGTGCTTCTCCAGTAGGAGTTGGACAAACCTCTCTCTCTTTTCTTACTGGCTGTAAAATACAGATTTAATCACACATACACTTGTGTAAATAAGTGAAGGAACTTGTTGCTTCTATTTCAGCGCAGATTAGGACTTGAGATCAAATCTTCAAAGTCAAGGAGGCAGCACTCAGCTGCCTCAGAAGAGGAAGTGTTTTTTTCCTGCAGTTGACAGGCCTGTCATATGTCTTGCTGCTTTTCAGCCTGGGTTTGCTCATGAAGCAAATGCAGTGCATGTTCTGCAGATACCAGACAGTTGTTCAAATCAAAAGTTCTACATTTGAATTTGTATCTGTGAGTTCAGTGTCCTTCAAAGCACTTAAAGTAGCCCGGGACTGAATAGATTTAATTTGCAGTTTTTTGCAGATGAACTCCCTTGGTTTTGTAAGAAAAGTTAGCTGCCTGTCTGTCTCCTCTGCATATGCCTCTGTCTGTATATGCCTCCACTGCAGCCACCTGTGAGTTGCATCGTGGTGTTAAAGAGCTAAGGTAGTAGAAACCAACTCAGGTTGGTAACAGTCTAGTTGAGACGAGGACCTCAGCATGAGCAATGTGCTGTGCTTTTCCCAGTGATGTGCAACACAGTGAGCTTCACTACTACTGGCAGCACCTGGGGTACCTCGAGCATAGAATCAACCAGGTTGGAAGAGACATCAAAGATCATCGAGTCCAACGATATGTGTATATATAGCATGTCTGCATCAGCCCAGAGTTTTGCTTCTGCTACAGTCGTGTGCTCTGTGCAGCAAAGGATGCAGCAGTAGAACCACCTGCAATGAACTTCTTCCCCTTTGGCTGAAAGTTTGGCCTGTGATGCTGCTAGTGCCCCCAGCCCTTTCAGCAGGTTTCCTCCAGGTGTGGCAGTTCCATGAGCTTTTGGCCACGCTTAGCCAAGAGCAGCCACATAGCAAAGTCAGCTCTTGTGCCTTCAGAAAGCCTTGAGTCAGAGTCAGTGTTTGTCCCCTCTTCTGCCAAAATCTTTTCCCCTCCCTCTTCTCTCTCCTCCCTCAGAGTTCTTCCCTCAGTCTTTGTTTTGCCTGTCTTCTCCTACTGCTCTCACTGCTGGTTTATGTAGAGGAGTATTTCACATGGTACAGCAGGGACAGGTGTTCTAGACCTTTGTTTCGTGTTTTTAAGAAACCTCCTCAAACAAATGAAACCTATGGGATGTGGTGGAGAGGGAAATTGAGGAAATAAGCCAGATAAGGGGAAAAAAAAAAGATCTTATTCCAGTGAAAATTACAACTCATTGAATACAATTAATGTGTCATAATTAGACCTTTTTGAAGGGAATCTGTTAAGACAGTAATTACACTCTGCAGTCCTTTTTTTCCCTCACCACTGCTTACTAATAATTTGATATTGTGAAAAATACATTACTTGTGGATTTTGTCCTCTTTGCTCAGCTTGCGAGAACTAAAATTAGTTGATTTTATTTAGCTTTATGGTTGGCTACTTTTTGAACCTATTTACTAGCAAGAACTGCTGTTAAGCTAGATCTCATGTGTTTAGGGAAAATGCTTGTCTCACATACTAGTCTGGTCTAGGAAAGAGGAAAGGTATTAATGCTGCAGTGACACTTGGTAAGCTTCACCTCCTTAAATATAGAAAGGAATCTGTTCTTAGAGATCCAAAACTTCTTGATAGCACTATTTTTCCCATTGGCATTTTTTGTTTCAAAGAAGAAGAGACGACAACTCAAGAACTGAGAGTCACCTTTCCACTTGAGGGAGAGAGGGTAAGCCTTCTCACATTAAAGGCCAGCTCCTGCCATTTGACAGGAGAAAAATAATTGGATGTTTTTGGTGGTTGTCTGTCAGATAATTCCTTGATATTTGTAAGTGGATCTGTCTGTGAGAGTGCTCTGTAGAAGAACATTTCAGGGCCCACCGTGGTGCTGCAGCTGGTGCTCAGGCTCATGTCAAGGCCGGATGTGAGAATTTTCTTGCCCACCCAGCCTCTTTGTTTCTTAACTTTGCTGCTGTAGGAAGCCTCATACCAGAGATCAGTCATTTGGGGCCTCTACAGAAAGAAAAGGTTTACCTGCTAAGCCATTGTAGGAAAGGTTGGGTCCTGCATGTGATCCCTTGAGAATTTTATTATGTTTGAGAAGAAAAAAAAATGCATTAGGTCAGCAAGAGGTAAATTTTGAAGATTGCCTTTGGCAGCAATAGTTTTGGCCTAGAAAATCAAATATTATAGCGTCTATTTCCACTGCAGGCCTCGGATCTATTTTTGAAATTGTGCCTTTGTGAAATCTCAAGGGAAGTTTTTGGAGGAAGGGGTTGCCTCATTTTTTTCCTACCTAAATGGAATCTTTACTTCCAAATTCCATTATGATACCTGTTGATACAGAAACCTTGTCTGACAGTGTTTGCAGCATAAAAAATCAACAGTTATATTGCCTTTTCAAGGCCAGGTTGGATGGGGCTTTTAGCAGCCTGGTCTAGTGGAAAGTGTCCATGCCCACGGCAGGATCTTTAAGGTCCTTTCCAACCCAAACCATTCTGTGATTCAATACAAAGCACACTATACCAATTTTCAAGGTCTTCAGGGCAGTATTACTGTGCTGCTTAAGTGTGGTGTGGAAAGATCTGTGCTTTTATTCACTAGTAGAGTGAAATGTGAGGCGTGTCAGAAAATGATTCATCAGTCCTCCTGGTACGTTTCTGTGACTAAAGAGATTTTTATTTAATTCATTCATTTTTCTTCTCAGTGATTTTCGGGTTGCAAATAAGACAGAGGAGTTCAAAGGTGGTCACACTTCCCAGAAGTCTGAGAAGTGCTGTAGCAAGATAGCATCTGATACAGTCACACTGCTTCAGTTTATCTGTCACAGAATAATCTTCTCATTACTTTCTCAGATGCAAAGTCCTTCAGGGAATAACACAAACATTTCACATGATCCAAAGTGCCAGATTTTTGCATTTGGACTGCTGAGATAAATAATGTATGGGGGAGAAAAAGTTGAGAAATTTTCTCAGGAGCTGCAGTTAGGAATGCTGGTGAGCATTACATGTTCCAGCTAAAATTAACTCTCATTTGCACTCTGCTGAGCCTTCAGGTTAACCTTGTCCTGGCAAATGGACAAGTACTAGTGATACTACCTGCATGATGTTGTTCAGGTTTGGAAGCTTTCACCCTGGCAAGTGTGTACCATAACATTTGCTGTTGCTAGTGGGTGAAATTTCACAATTCCAGTGCCCTGAGCACCATCAGCTCCAGCATGTAGACAGCAATGTGCCTGCACTTGCTGCCTTCCCTGTAGTGTATGAAATGAGCCTGAGGTACCATAGAATCATAGAACGGTTTGGGTTGGAAGTGACTTGAAAGATCATCTGGTTCCAGCTCCCATCACACACCATCACACACACACCAGCACACAGTGAGTTGTAACCCTGGGCAAAGTAGAAAGTAGCCTAGTCCTACATGCAGGTTGATATGCAGGGGAATGGATAGTAGGAAACCTTCCGTGTGTTGTTGCTGTGTGTTCTGGGAGATTTTATCAACCTGAGAGCATAACAGAGTGTTTTAACTTCCTGCCCTGCAAACTCAACCAGGTATCTGAAAATAAAGCTGTGTTCCTGCGTGCCTCTGTGTTCTGTGTAATCAAGATTTTTATAGTGGAACTTGGTTAACAATTGTAATGATGTATGGGCCACAGGCAAAGCTGGTTCATTTCCCAGAGCTGCTGCCTCTACAGTATTAGCCAGGGTAAAGAGTAAAGTACACTTTTTTAGGAGGAGAGAGAAATAAGCAAGTCCAATAGCAGAGGGAGGAACAGTGCTGCTTTTAAACCAGAAAATGAAAAAAAAAAAGCTTTTTCACTTGAGAATCAAAACTGCCTTTTAAATTTTCCTGCCAGTTTCTAAAGTAAAAATGTTAGACTAAATCTGAATAAATACTGTTATTTTTAATAAATCAAACACATCATTATGACATTGCTTAATAGCTTTCTTTTATTTTCCTTTTTTTCTCCCCCCAATCAAATAGTTCTTCCTGGTATTATGGAGTGTAAAGCTGCTTTCTGTTTGTGCCTTTGAACTCCCTTGTATAATTCCAAGAAACACCCATGATGACAATCAAACTCTGCTTGGTAATATCCTAAATAGGTCAGGTGCAATGGGGAGCAAAAGCCTTCTGTCTTTTGTATTCCCTTTATTAATTACCAGGGAAATAAAACCACTGGAGTTGCATCACTTTGTTTGTGCTCTGAGACCTGGGGCTGCCTGTGAACGTTCCTGGGGCTGCTGAAGATGACTTGGACCAGTGGGCAGCTGCCTGGCCCTACACCTTTCCCCCAGAGATACAGCACAAATTTTTTAGCAGGAAACACAATCAGAACAACTGAATTCCTGTCCTGGTGCTTGATATAGCTATTTGTTGTGGATTTTATCCTGATCTCTTCCCTCCCTCCCCTCACCTGCACCAGCAGATGCAGTTGTGTTCCCTTTGCTATCCATATAGCAGCAGCCCATTAGGTGTGTGGAAGTGTGGGATTGTGGATGTTTCTGGGCAGAAGGAGAGGAACAGAGATGGAAGCTGCTATACCAGGTGAGGAAGAGGTAATTCAAGGGAGTTAGAGGATGGGATTTGTGTTTTCAGCTCCCCAGGCTGACCCATCCCAGCTCTCATGTGTTAAATGAAATCTGGCAGTGCTACAAATCCAATCCTGAAGAACAAGTTACAGCATTTTTTATAGCAGAGGTCAAGCCTTGAAGTGCAGGGTGTTCATAGCTGGCTTTCCAAGGTGTGTGCTTATTTATTTACCTCTCCATGTCCAACTATCTTGGCTAATCTAGGGATGTTGGTGTGTGAACATGGGATTGTCAGTAGTTTCCTGGCCTCGGGGAGGGAGAGGCTGTTTTCACAGCCATGAACTTGACTTAAGCTGCAAGGTGGGGGTTCCCATATGATCATGTCCATTGACTTGTGTATTTTGGGAAGGTTGCTTGGCTTCACTGTTACAGAGTATGGATAGAGAAAATATAGGAAAAACTATGCTTATCAACTTCAGTTTTGTTACAGCGTTTTAGGGGAAGGACTGGAAAATATCAGTAAGCATTCAGGGCCCTTTTTCACATAAAAAACATAAGGAGGACTTCCTGAAAGCAGCAGTAAGTGCAGCTAGAAGGATGTTGTAATGTGCAGCAGCCCCACGGCGTGGGTATGGCAGTGCTGCTGGGAAGAGCTCGTTCTGGGGAGAAACGGATAGACTTGATGAGTCAGGAGTGTCCTGCTGTCACCTCTCCTCCTTGCAGCTCTTCAGACTTTGAAAAACCTTTGCTAGCATAACACCC
Organism: Acanthisitta chloris; assembly: GCF_000695815.1. Lineage (NCBI taxonomy): Eukaryota > Metazoa > Chordata > Aves > Passeriformes > Acanthisittidae > Acanthisitta > Acanthisitta chloris. The sequence goes on from NW_008674439.1 coordinate 11,024, forward strand.
GTCTCCAAAACTAACATCTTGACAGAGGAGGGGGAAAAAAACCTGAAAAGAATCGTGTCACTACAAGAGCAGGTTGACGGGGGGAGGAGAGGTAAGAGATGAGACCTGGTGTTCAGCCTTCTCAAAACTCTGATTTTTCTCACTGCTGTCCTGCAAGCTTCATTTTCTTCCTACTTGCCTCTGAAATGTAGCTTTTTTTCAAAGTTACTTGCTTCAAATCATACAATCGTAGAATGGTTTGAGTTGGAAGGGACCTGATCTTCCACTACACCAGGTTGCTCTGAACCCTATCCAACCTGGCCATGAACACTTCCAGGGATGGAGCAGCCACAGCTTCTCTGGGCAACCTGTGCCAGTGCCTCACCACTCTCACAGCAAAGATTTTTTCTTAATATCTAATCTACCTTCCTCTGTCAGTTTGAAGCCATTCCCCCTTGTCCTGTCACTCCAGGCCCTGGTTAATAGTCTCTCTCTACATAAATAAATATTGAAGGGGCAGCTTTAGCACTTGGATTCACATCTCTAGTGTGTTTTAAAAGCCAGGGTCTTATTTAAATTTGAGATTGAACTTCAGATATTTGGTGTGAGCAAGGCTTTTTAATGGAGGTAGAAACACAGGAGTGAGGCTGAACCTCTCCTCAAGGGTTTCTGCCTGCTACAGAAGGAAAAAGGGTACTGTGGTGTTTTTGACAAAAGGAAGATTACCAAAAAAATAACAGCACTCATGAGGCTAGAGGTAGCTTCTATCCTACTCTAGAACATTAGGAATGGCTTCACAAACGGTGTTGGAGTCATAGAATCATAGAAGGGCTCGGGTTGGAAAGTACCTTAAAGGTCATCTTAGCTCCAACCTCACTGCCCTGGGCAGGAGCACCTTCCACTAGACCAGGTTGCTCCAAACCCCATCCAACCTGTCCTTGAAATGTGGCCCTTGATTAATTTAGTTATTTCTAAATGGCACAGTAAACATGAGCAGTGACTCATGGTCTAGAAGCTGGTACAGCCTGAGGAAGGTTTAACGATTAGTCAGTTCAAGACTTCTTGAGTTTACTTAGTATGGCTTGGCTCTGTGCGAATGTGTTTTGGTCTTACTGCAGTTGGAGGGTTGTTGATTTAGTTTCAAAACAAACTTTGTGTTTTGTAGTGTAGGACTTCGGAAGCTAGGCAGAGAAGAAGAGCTAAAAATGCTTTCTGGTTTTTTCCCCCCAACAGCAGTTTCCCCGAGTCTAATGAACGATAGAGGAAAAGAAAAGAATGACCTGACAAAATAAATTGGAAGCTAATTTTGGAGAGCAAAAGCCTCAGAAAATTGAAATTCTGAACTGTATGCAGCTTCTAACTGTAATCATTCACTGGGTATAATACATTAATGTAGGCTTACTGATTTCATTTCCTTAAAAAAAAAAAAAAGGGAAAAACAAAGCAAAAAGGCCTCCTTGGTATTGTATTCTGAAAGGTAATATATTAGCATGATGAGTCCCTTTCTCCTTCCCCCCCCAAAAAAAAAACCCTCTGAAATCCTTTGACATGGTTTTCAGAAGGATCATGCCTGAAGTACTGCTGGTAAACAGAAGAGCTGTAGCAGACATTTAACCTCAGACACTTGAGGTGGATGGTTTATTATTTTTCAGTGAGGTGGTTGTCTTTGTTTGGTTTTTTTTGCAGAGAAAGTTTAGCTTCAGGTCAACTGGAATAATTTGACAGTGGCTTTCTTCAGGAATGAAGCGAGACAGGCTGTGGTTAAGCATAAGGGAAGTGCATAAAGGTTGCTGTGGGAGCTGTCTGGGGAAGGTGAAACCCTTTTTCACTGGTTGGTGGTGTCTGTACTGCTGTATCATGAACTACAGGTGAGCAGCCCTTCATTCACCTCTGCCACACTCCTGTTTACTGTGGAGCTAGAAGCTCTCCTCCTCCTCCTCCTCAGGTCCTCCTCCAGCTCCCATAGCTCTGTAGACTAGTAGGCATCTGATGTGGCTGGCCCTTGCTCCAAAGAGCCAAAAATCCCACCAAGCAGTGCCCAGCAGGTCTGCTGTGTGGTGTTTACACTCTGTGGTTTCAAAGTGAGAAAGAGGTTTGGGCTGAGAAGGTGACATGCTCATGAATGCCATTCACTGATGTCAGTCTCCGAGTGAGGCTGGTGGTACAGACAGACTTCAGGTCTTTTCTCCCTTTCTTTTTAGCTATGTCATTATTGAAGTAATAGCTGTCTCTCCCACACCTTATGCCACTGTAATATTTGGGAAGGGATGGGTGAGCTCTGGATGAAATGCTGACAAATTTAGACATGGCACAGAGCTTAGACATAACCTGTCTCTAGACCAAGGTTGCGTGGGCACTGAGATTCCTCATGAGTCTTGTAGTTTGATGTGAGAGTTACTCTCAGTGACATTTGGCTTACAGTCTCCCTGTCTAACCAGTGCTGTACTGTAATTAGCAGAAAACTGATGAATTTAATTCCTTTACACCTACTAACAGGTGGAAACAGGCTTTTGGATTTCATAAGGGCTTTGTGTGCTCTTAAGTGCAAATAGCTGATGGCTCCTGCATTCATTCTTGAATTTCAGTGTGTGTTTGTGGAGTTTTTTAATCCTCCATTTATCTAGGTGCTCATTAATCTTTCGATTAAAAAACGTGGGTAGTATAAATATAGAAAATATATAGATTTTTCTGACTCAGATTTGTGAGCCCTTGGGTGACCTACTGCTCTTAGAACTAACAGTCTGCTCAAGGTTAATGTGCTGACTGCACTGGGAGAGGCTGGTGAAGGTATCTCTTGGCTTGCATGCAGCCTCTTCTTTCTGAAGGGTTTGACTCCTGGGGGTCTCTGTGGACAGCCATATGTCTGTTAAAAGACTATCAGAGTTTTGCACATTCTTCTCAAACCAGTTCAAGCCTGTCAGTGCTTATTTACAACGGAGGTTTTCCCAGACCTCTAGATTACTGTTGTTACTGAACTTTCCCTAACAAGTCCAGATTTTTTCTTAAAACCCAATGCTAGAGCAGGGCATGACTTCAGCTGTAGCTGGTTTATGTGAGCTAGAGGATTACTTCACACACCTGGTTTTCTGTCTGCTGCAGGAGAGGGACTTGTATCTGGTGGGGAAAAGAAAGAGAGGGGGGAAAAGGTTAATCTTTTCTGAAAAGGCAATGAGACAAAATTGCTCCGATTCACACAGCTCTAAGATAAGCAAGTAATAGCTCATGTTCAACAGCAAAGCATGTTCATATAGCATGAATAGGATGGATGTGTTGTATGATAAATCTAGACACAGCAAATAAATTTTAGCCTGAAAAATAAGATACCACATGAGACAGCATGTGCACAAAGAATGCTAATGTTTAAGGAACCAAAGGCATTGGCAGAAAGGAGAGCGCAGAAATGAAGAATAGATATTTTGTTTTGTTACCAGGATTGATTGGCTGACTATTTTTTTTGTCTTTAAACCATAATAGCCTTCCCTTATTGTCAAAATGATAATATATATAAAGCACTTCCTGTAATATTTCTCTTCAAAATGACTATTCATCAGTCCCAGAGTCAGATGCTCATATTTCAACTCACAATTTAGTTTAGCAAGTTTATACTTCAGAGCAATCTGTCATTTTAGCATTTGTGGTTTTTATACAAATCTCAACTACAGAAGCATGCAGTGCTCTTAAGCACGGATAGATTTGCTAATCCAGATAGTACTTTGTAATCTTTTGGCAAAGAAAGAGGTTATTGCTTTTCAGAGAGGGGAAAAAAAAAAAGGGTCTTCCTCCCAGTCTAGCAGTGCAGATCATGAGATTGAGGGAAAAGGTTCTTGGTCTTCTGCTGGGCACAGTGTGGGTGTGAGAATGTCCAGGGATAGCTGCGTGGTTTAGGTGGCTGGGGAGAGAGTGAATGTGAAGGTAATATGAATACAGGGTCAACTCCCAGGTCCTGACTCCAGCTGGGAACTCGGTGAGTGGAACAACAGCAAAGGCCAAACACGCTCTGGTGAGCTGCTGTGAAGAGCCTCCATTTGCCACTTGTTTTCCTGCTAACTCCCCAACCTGCAAACACAGCATGGTTTCTGTGACAAACTTCTGCTGTTGTGAAAGCAGGAATTATTCTTGCTGATAAACTTGACCTTCTGGTTTGCCCAAGTTTTCGTGCTGCAATAAATCACCTTCCTTTGCATCCCCCATATGACGTTGCAGCGAAATGTGGGCACCACCTTCTGAACAAACATGATGAGAAAATCATTAATATCCATTTGTTTTTCTTTCTCACAATGCCTCTCTTATCTTGGCTGCATGGTTAAACCTGTCTTATGACTATGGGAGGGTTTTTTTTGGAGGTAGTAGCAGATAGGTGTGTTTTCTCTGGTGAGGTGACCTCAGGGTGACACTAGAAATACTTCTCGTCCCAGACTCAGCATAACTTGGGGGGCTGCACCCTTCCTCCTCCTCTTGAGAGGTGAAGTACAGTACCATCCAGGCTGCAGAGGCATTTGGCTTTGGGTGAGGTGTTCCTCCATCCCCACCAGTGGCCATGCAGTTGTCAGCCAGAGAGTTGGGTTGTGTTCTGGGTTCCTCCACTCGGCTCTGGTGAGGCCAAACCTGGAGTGTTGTCTCCAGCTCTTGCTTCCCAGTACCAGAGACACATGGATGTGCTGGATGGAGTCCAGCAAAGGGCCAAGAAGACATGAGACTGGAGCATGTCTCCTATGAGTGCAGGCTGGGACTGTTCAGCATGGAGAAGAGAAGGCTCAGGGGGATTTCATCAGTAAATAAAATAAATACCTGAAGGGAGGGTGCAAAGAGGACAGAGCCAGGCTCTTTTCAAGGGTGTCCAGTGATCAGAGCAGAGGCAGAGGGCACAAACTGTGAAACACTGGAGGTTCCTTCCAAACATACGGAAAACACTATTTTACTGTGAGGGTAACCAAGCACTGGCACAGGTTGCCCAGAGAGGTGGTGGAATCTCTATCATTGGAGACATTCAAAACCTGTCTGGACATGGTCCTGGGCATCCTGCTCTAGCTGACCCTGTTTGGGCATTTGAATTAGACCAGAAGACCTCCAGAGCTTTCTTCCAACCTCAACCATTCTGTGAAGTGCTACTTGGGCTGCTCTGGTCCAGGGATCACTTATGAGCAATGACAAATGGAGAGTCCTGTCCCTGCCCTGGTGTTCATGGGCAGTATGCCAGTCCAGCAAACTTAGCCTTTTTTTGTTTTCAGTCTTATGTGTTCAGCAAAGTACCTATCATTCTGCAAGTAGAAATGTGTCATTGTGGAGGCTTTTTAAGTTTGTCTGATTTTGCAGGCCTCTACAGCTCAAAATGCTTCCAAAGATTCCTCTAACTCATCTTTTACATTGATTTTATTTCTGCATCTGAAGAGGAACAGATGAAGAATCTATATTAAAGTCTAGCCTTCTGATATTTTTTTTATTAGAAAGTAGGTTGTAAATGCTAATTCCAAGTAATACGTGGGGGAAAAACATACAGTATCTCTATGCTTTAAAAGCCACTGTATATTGTAATCTTACTAATTTGTAGAAACAAATTGCTGAAATAACCTGACTGACAGTCAGTGCCAATGATAACACGTAATAACTGTGGGCAAACACAGCATATAGTTGCTAGTGTGTTTTCTTTTCTGTGTGATGGTTATAAGCAATTCTTGCCAGATGGGCCGATAATGTAATTAGGAATCGTCGTGTTAAATGAGGCAGGATTTAAATTGGCAACTAATTTTCCTATCTATTAACCAGCTTGGAAACGAAGAGCTGTTACCCAAATGATTTCTAGCTGCTAATCCCTAACAAGAAACATAGCACTTCTTTGCACCTCTTTTTAAGCACTGTCTAGCAAATTATTTTCTGGAGGGTTTCTTATGTGTGGGACAAAATAAGAAAGAGGAGTTAAGAGGTGGTACAAGCTCAGGGGTTAGATGGAGTGGATATCTACATTGTGATGGGTTGTAACAGCTCCTGAGCTGGTAATGGGATGTCTCCTATTTCTGGTGTCTAGATGGGGACAAAAAAACTACTTACTCTGTGACAGTTCACTGTGTGGCAATCTCCATCAAGCAGAGTAGGATTATAAACCCTATTTTCAGTGTGTGCTTTGGGAGAAATCATGAAAGCACAGCAGGAAAAGATTTTGAATAGCATGTCAATGTTACTAGTGTGGAATGGTTGCTCTCTTTACTGGGAACAGGAAAGAAGGGAAAAGAAAGGGGTGCCCTTGGGTCAAGCTAAAATCCCAGGGAAGGTATGATGGCTTATAGTTTTGTTCATGAAAAGAGATGTCATCATTAAAAACGAGTAGGTTTAGATTGGATATTAGGAAGGAATTCTTTACTGAGAGAGTTGTGAGGCACTGGCACAGGTTGCCCAGAGAAGTTGTGGCTGCTCCATCCCTGCAGGAGCTCGAGGCCAGGCTGGATGGGGCTCCGAGCAACCTGTTCTAGGGAAGGGTGTCCCTGCCCATGGCAAGGCTTTAGACCTAGGTGATCTTTGTGGTCCCTTCCAACCCAAACTATTCTCTGATGCTATGAATTCTTGCAGAGACAGCTTCTGCTGACTTGTGCAGTTGAAACTACCAGTTGTCTATCATTAAGGTTTTGTCTGAACCCTAGGGTAGATGTAAGGCTGAATGAGATGGATTGTTGTATTTATGGCCCTATCTGTGTAAATCTTCTTCCTTCCTCCCCCTCTCCCCTCCCCATGCTTCAGCTGAAGGAGCCAAATATATTTTTGCAGTCTGGTTTCTTATCATAGAATCGTTAAGATTGGAAAAGACCTTTAAGATCATGAAGTCCAACTGTCAACCCAGCACCACCATCATGTTCACCACTAAACTATATCCTCAAATGCCATATCCATGTGTTTTTTGAACATTTCCAGGGATGGTGACTTCACCACTTCCCTGGAAGTCTGGTCCAGTGCTTCACAAACCTTTCTGAGGAAAAATATTTCCTCATATGCAATCTAAACCTCCTCTGGTGCAACTTGAGGCCATTTCCTTTCATCCTGTCACTTGCTACAGGGGAGAAGAGACTAACACCAACCTGGCTACAACCTTCTTTCAGGTAGTTGTAGAAACTGTAGTCTGTCCAGAGATGAAACTTTATTGCTTGACCTAAAACGATCAGACCCATTAACTTGGAAAAAAAAGCTGCAGTAGATTTTTCCATGGGCAAGTCCTTTAGTGGGGATGAAGATTATCTCAGTGTGGGTTACCCAAGGAATCACATCAAAAGCAACAGCATGACAGGTTTGTATGCAAGCCCTAGGATTCCACAGCTGGAAAAATCTGTGTATGCTAAGTCACACAGAGAGCTGCTTCAAAGAAATGTGTTTTTTCGCTTGTAGCCTGTGGGATTTGTTTTGTATATTTTTCTGAAAGTTACCAAAACCTTCCAACCTAAACTATAAAACAGGGAAGAGAAACTTCTATAAAGTCAGAGTAGGGTGAGTATCAGAACAGAGGTGAGGTCTGTCAGAGGATGCAAGCAATCTCTCTGCAACAAAAATTGAATGATTGCTATATTTTATCACTTTTCCTTGAAAATGTGGAGGAAATCACTTTGTGAATGCATGGTGGATAGCTGCAAATTGTTGTTCACCAGGGAGTTAAATGAGGCATACATAATGCCCAGGCTGGTGTTGACGTCTCACATTGACGCCACTTGCTGTATCAGATAGGGCAGGTGCCTGAACCACAGACAGCCAGAGCTTTGCTGAATGAAAAAATATGACACATCAATAGGCAAATTTTGTTTTCTGATAGCAAAATGCAACAATATTCCACAATGGAAGGCTGAAAAAATATTAAAGACGTAGTGGTGAGTTAAATTATTGAAGCAGAATAGCATCCAGTAAGTGCTATTTGATGCTGGCACTAAATCAAACACTGGAAAGTTTAGGGGATCCTTGAAGTATTGACAATGTGTTTGACTTCCAGTTGAAATAAATCATTACAACTGGGGTGTTTTTTTAGTGTCTCTGCCCCTTCAGAGTAGAGAAAATGTAGAATGCATGACCTAAGAGGCTTCTGCTTTCAGTGTTCGTGACTTTCAGTAAACAGGTTTGGATTTGTTTCTTTTTATAACCACAACTTAATGGGATATAGATGGAGTGACAGATTCCCTCTGTAAGTTTGTCATGGCAGAGGTGGATATTCCTGTCTTGCTTGCTCTATAATAGGGATCTTTATGAACCTCCTATTAATAATAACAACACTATTTCCATATAGGAAATGCATCCAGCAAAATAATCTCCAGGTACTTTACTAGGTGCAGATTTTATGTCCCACAGCTGTGCTAAAGGTGACCTTCAGGGGGGAAAAAAACAACCTATTGCATTTGTTCTCAGCTTCTGCTATGTAGGTCTGAAATTGAACTTGGAAACCACATAAACAAATAAAAAAAAAATCCAATGCTTTTCTCCTGTGCCTCCAAAGGCCAAAGTAAGTAGTTTTTCATTGGGTTTAATGCTGGACATATGATGTTAGCAGTGTTTGGGCAGCTTTTCCTTCATATCCTCGATCAGTTGTGTCTCTCCAGCCTTGGCCTTCACAAAACCTGACTTCATCTGACAATCTCTGACAAAACAGGGTGATCCCTAAATAATCAGCTCTGGGTGACGGGAAGTGATTCACTTGAGGTGGCCCTAATAAACCCAAGGAAGCTGTTCCACCTGCCCACAAGAGCTCTGATTTACTGTATCTGGGGCAGCTGAGGAGGACACTACCACTGCTGCTGACTCTGCCTCTCCATCAGGGTCTTCTGTCCCTGTGGGAGGAAGGTAAAGGCACAGAGAGGAACAGCCACTCTGCGGCTGTCACAGCAGATTGCTCAGGAAATCCAGTGGAGGTGCCGTGGATTTCAGTTTTCATTAGTAAGCTGGGCAGCAAAGTGCAGTGGCTGGGGAATGAGCACACCATGTGTCTGCCTTCATCTGTTGGGAGAGGGCAGGAACACCTACTAGACCAGGTTGCTCAGAGCTCCATCCAGCCTGGCTTTGAACACTGCCAGAGATGGGGCATCCACAACTTCTCTGGGCAACCTGTGCCAGTGCCTCAGCACCCTCACAGTGAAGAATTTTTCTTACTATCTAATCTAAACCTGCTCTCTTTCAGTGTGAAGCCATTCCCCCTTGTCCTCTCACTCCATGCTATTTTAAATAGTCCCTCTCCATCTTTCTTGTAGGCTCCTTCAGGTACTGGAGGGCTGCAATTAGGTCACCCTGAAGTTTTCTCTTTTCCAGGCTGAACAAACCCAGTTCTCTCAGCTTTTGCTCATAGCCTAGGTGCTCCCTCACTGTAATCATCTTGGTGGTCTCCTCTGGACTCGCTCCAGCAAGTCCATATCCTTTTTCTGTTGGGGACCCCAGGGCTGGATGTAGCACTTCAGGTGGGTCTCACCAGAGCAGAGTAGAGAAGTAGAATCCCCTCCCTCACCTGCTGCCCACACTGCTTTGGGTGCAGCCCAGGACACAGTTGGGTGCTGGGCTGCCAGCACACACTGCCAGCTCACGTCCAGCCTCTCCTCCACCAGCACCCCCAAGCCCTTCCTGGCAGGGCTGCTCTCAGTGGTTGATTGAGACAGGGCAGGATGGGCAGCCCTGACCCATGGCACCTTCTTTTGCCACCTTGTGACTCACCAGAGCCCACCTGAAGCTCCCCCAGCAGCACCGTTAAACCAGCCACCAGGCAGTACAGAATAAAGCAGACTCCAGTGGTGACAACATGAAAGTGGTTCTTAATGAGATGTGAAGGCACTAAAGAAAATTCAGACCCAAAGGGTAGCCAGGAGAGAAAAAGAACTCAGTAAGTTATACCCACCCCAAAATGAGCTGCTAATCACTGGCACTATTGTGAGGACTACAATAAATCAGTGTCTGCCCTGGCTGCCTGCATCTCGTTATGCACAAACAAGGGGATAGAGAATGTCAACCTCAATAGTGATCTGTCATGTGAATGCTGCTGTGTCCGAGTGGGCTGGTGCTTGCATGGTTAGCTAGCTTTGTATTCTCCCCCTTTTTTCTTCTGGAATATCTATTTTCTTTTGGAAACGTTGATTTGCTCTGTACTGTGGGTAGTAAATCTGCCCTTTGCTTCAGTGATTTGTTGATGATAACATTGTATTTAAGGTGTGGGGGTAAAATATCTTTCATACGTGTCATATTTAGTGATTGGGTTTTTGTTTGGGGTGGTTTTTTTTTTTCCCCAAGTCCTCCTCCGTGTATGGTGTCATGCATATTACTGATGCTAGGGCAACACCTACATGTATTTATGCAGCTGATGTATAGTGCCCATTACTCAAGCATCACAAACTGCCTGGGAAAGGCTAATTAATTTAAGCCCTGCAGCATCCCTTTGAGGCAAATTTTGTCGGTCCTGATAGATGCACACATTGTAGCTGCTCTTTGTTATTTATTTTTAATATGATTTCTGTCCCAGAGAGGGGAGGGGGGAAATAAATAGTTCTTACTTTGTTAGCTAGTTGAAAAAATGTTAGGCTTTTGATATCATTGAAATAAAGCATGTAGCAAACTTTGGATTTTATTGCAAGCCATGCCTCAGGGGTTCTTATTTTCTTTTAAAGTCTCAGCTCCTGGAGCCAGGTGAACTTGGAGATGTCCTTTTATTTTTCAATGCCTGTGTCTAGCTCGTGTGGTTGCAAAATAAATTTTAATGTATTGTCTTTGCTTAATCTAAAATCTGGGATTCAGTGAGGCACTTGACTAAGATTGCAGGTTTGTTTCTTTTTAGACTTAAAATTTTTGCTTGATTAGGGCTGGGAATACCAATGACACACACAGGCTGTGTGTGCAGTTCAGTAGAGATTCCTAGTTGGTTTTGTGTTTGTGTTTTAATTTCAGACCTCCTCAGTCCCATATTACATTAAGTTGGTGCAACATGGATAAGCATCTCCTCCCCCCCTTCCATAAGCAAACCGAAGATGTTTTTGAACATCAACTCACACTTTTTTTGTTTATGCTTAATAAAGAAGGATTCACAGAATCACAGAATCAGTTGGGTTGGAAGGGATCACAGTGGGTCATCTGGTCCAACCTCCTCACTCCAGCAGGGCCATCCTAGAGCATATGGCTCAGGATTGTATTCAGACAGTTCTTGAATATCTCTAGTGAGGAAGAACCTCTTTGGACAATCTGTTCCACTGCACTGACTTGCACAGTAAAGAAGTTCTTCCTCGAATTCATTCAGCATGAATGAACAATTCAGCATGTCTGATCCAAATGCTTTATCCTCCTTTGTCTTTACTCACCTTTCTGAGCTCAGCCCTGTTTCTTTGCTTCCTTTGTCAAGACTAAACTTGTGTTCCCAATCGTTATCTCTTATCCTTCCCACGTCCCCTTTCCACGCTAGATCTGTAGCTGCCTCACATCTCAAGGAGTGATGAGGACTACCACAGTGTCTGGTTCAAGCTGGCTTTAAACCACAGGCAACCAGGTCTTCATTTCTCACTCCCTCCTGCAGGAAAATTCTGAATTCCTAGGTATTTTTTCTGGGAAGCAGGTGTTCCCTACTGCCTAGGGCATCATTTTACAATTGTTTTAAGCCAATCTGAGACCACACTGTCTCCAAAGGAGGTGATCAACCTTATCTACATCTGCTCCTACCATCTATTTTTGTTTAGTTGTCTGATAAGGCAGGTTGCTATTCTCTTTTTGTAACTGCAGGTGAGGAACCTGATCTGATTTGCCTCACAACCCCATGGGTATGAGTGCTTATGCCAAGAAACCCTAGGAAACATGCAGCCAAGAGCAGGGAAGAAGTGTGACCGTTGCTTTTGGCAGCAGTAGAGTCTCTAACTGACTTAAACTTTAAGTGCACTACGTTTAATGTCGTTTCTTGGTCTCAGTGAAAGAAGTGATCCTGCATCCAGCTGCTTTTACCATCAGCTTTGTGTTAGCCCAAGCCATCGTGCAGCTGTGGTAAACCAGCCTGGTTACCTGAGCCAAATGGGGAAAGGAGGTGTCTTGTTCTGTCTATGTGGTTTTGTTGGGCAATTTTTGGCCTAAATCACCTTCCCAATTAACCAAACAAGTGGCCCACTCTTGGGACACCTCTCAATCAATGCTTTTCACAGTGTTTATAAATCTGCCATCCTATTTAAAGGTGGTGAAGGTTGTGGTGGGTCCTGCTGCTCAGGACAAACTGGGCATCATTCCTGTGTTTTCCAAGCCACCAGGCAGCTTTGTGCTTCTGCTTATTGACCTGCACTCAGCCCCTACCTTGAAATCTCTATAAGCTCTAAGGCAAACAGTGCTTGAAACTGTACTCAATTCAGCCTGTGTCCTGAACAGGCCAGGTTGCTGAGACACATGGATTGGGCCAAAAAGAAATTTGAGATGATCAGGAATTCATCTGCGGTGTGAATATGGGCTTGGCAGGTGTTCCCCCTTCCAGGAACATGACTATTTTAAAGCACTTCAGCATGATCAGCTGTTTTGAAGGGGCTGCAGCAGCATACCTTTCCCAAAACTGACACTAGATTTCTTTTTCAGGGCAATCTTCATCATCATTTTAAAACTGAAGGTGGTTTAGGCAAAACCGTTAATAATTTTGTTTGTTTATTTGGATATGTAAATCACCTCTTCTTTCTTCTCTTTTGGCAGTTGAACATTCTGGTTGACACTGGGAGCAGTAACTTTGCTGTGGCAGGTGTGCCTGATCCTGATGTCACCTCCTACTTCAATTCTGCGCAGTAAGTACCTGTTCTGCACGATGTGGGGGGTGAGGATGCTTTTTAGACTCTGGCTCCTCAAGGGAAAAGAGGAGATAAGGCATTCCATGGGGCTTCTGTGATATCCCATGAGAGTGGGATGTTAGTTGCCTGAATGGGAATTTTGGTCTTGCCTGACTCCATGAACAGTTCTACTGATTTCAGCACAGCTGAGCTCTGAGTGCAGCACTTATTAGAGCTTGAGAAAAGGGAAGAAGATTATAGGGGGAAAAAATCGTTTGCAAAATCACACCAATTTCAGCCAATTTCTTATCTGAATAGCCTTGGAAGGAATCGAAAGTTTAAGTATACTTCGCCTTTGTTTGGAAACAAAAACTAGAACTCAGTAATTGTATCTGTTACTTGACATTTCATCCAAAACCAAAATTAGTTAGTCAAAACCTAATTTGTTGTTTAGTTTGGCCAAGGGCCTCAATCACTTAGTGATTTGGACAGGCCCTGCTGAATCTTGTTATTTATAGGATACAACTCGGTGGGTTTGGTGCTTGTTATTTATGCACTAAATTTGTTGTCTTTAGTGTAAACTGACATTAATCACAGCCCAGCACAGCTTTGTCTGCCTGAATCACTCTCTCTCCTTTCTTCTTTCCATTCTGCCCTTCTCTAGTTTCAATTATTTCAGATAAACTTCTCCAAAATGCAGTATCTATCTTTAGCTGAAGCATATGGATTAAAATACTTAGAGGGCTGGAAGGCTGGAGAGTATCACCATCCTCATTACCTCATTATGTATTTTAACATGGGGTTTGGCACTTTTTTGCTACTAAGATGGACTGGTAATGGGGGGAAATCCATTACTTCCATGCTGCTTACTAGAATAGTCTTACCTCCTGTCACACATTCAGATGTTAATGGAGATATTTCACATCTCACTCTGATATGATATAGTTCTGGAAAGTCCAGAATTTGCACTTGAAAGCCATTTCTGGACTACTGCAGAGTTTTCCATGCCAGCTATCCCCTTCCCCTGGTTGGCTAGAGGAAACTTTAAATGCAAGGGATTAAAAGCACAAGCATTCCTTCTCCCTTTTCTTTTAATTGATGTTTTTGAGTTTGGAAGGGCAAAGTTTCTCTCAGAAGAACCATAAACCATTAGAAACAGTGAAACAGCAGAGGTTGTGTGTTGAGAAAGGCTGTGAAATCACTTGAAGGTTACAGTCTCTGATCAGTGTTCTCAGGGTACACTGTGTTTTGAGAACTTTGATATAAAGTTGATAGTGAAACCTTGAAATTTAGGCCCTGAAGAGTTACGGCTGCTTTGTAAAGTTATTCAAACTCAAGACATTTCAGTCCAGAGCAATTGCAGTGGCAGTTTCTGGTTGGAGTTGGATTGATGAAGTACTGCAATATGCTCAGACTGAAGTGCATGCTGCTTCCCTTTAAAATATTTCAAATACATTGAAATAAATGTTATTTGGGAGGGATTCTGACCTCACTGAAGTCTGTTTCACAAATGCTGGTTGCAAGAAACCTCTGTAGGTGACCTAGCACATACCCCAAATGAGGTGGGGCTGTCACCAGGTCAGGCCAGCCATGGCTGAGTGTAGCCAAGTTCTGTAAACCTCTGAGGATGAAGAATCTGTGCTCTCAGGGAGTGTGTTCTAGTGCTGTGCCACGCTCTCCTGTGGAGGAAATACTTCCTGTTGTCCAACCTGAACCTCACAAAATGTAACTGATGGGTGTTGCCCTTTGTGCTGTTGTCTGGCACTGCAAAGAAAAGTTTGGCTGTGTCATCCTTCTGTCTTTCAAATTGTTGTAAGCTGCTGGTACATCTCCCTTCAGCCTCTTGTCTGCAAAACCAGAACCCAGGTCCTCTCAGCTTCTTATCATGGGTCCTGTGTTTGTGGATCCTGACCTATCTGGTAGTCCTCTGCCAGGTCCTCTTTTCTTTCTCGAGGTCCTTGTTGAACTGGGTTCCTACAGCTGTCCACAGTCTGTTCCAGATGTGGTCTCACCAGTGCTGACCAGAGAGGGAGGGTGACTTCCTTGGCTGTGTTGTCCATGGCCCTCCAAATGTGGCCTGGTGTGGAGTTTGCTGTACACACAGGGCGAGTTATGGTGTTGGCTCTTACTCATCCTGGTGTCCCCCATCACCCCAAATCCTTTTGAGCCCTTTTCAGTTGCTTCTCAGTCTGTCCTGATGCATAGAGCTGTGTCCTCACTGCTACAAAATTCTGGGCTTCTCCTTGTTGAATGCCAGAAGGTTCCTGTTGGCTCCATCTTCCTATTTTTCAAGGTTCCTTTGGATTCATCACTGCCCTTTGGACCCAGTGGCTCAGCCCATCTTCAGCCTACGTAGTAGTTGATTTGTTCAGCCCCATATTCTCAGCTTCCAAATGGGAATGCCATGGGAGATGATGTCCAAAGCCTGACTGAAGTCAAGATGTGCTACAGCTGCTTTGCTTTCCTCATCTGTGTAGCCAGTTGTCAGCTTGTAGAAGTCAGTGAGGCTGGTCAGGTATGATGTGCTTGTGAAATTCCTCACTGAGTGTCCATGATTGTATTCTTGTCCTTCATGTGCTTGGAACTGGTTCCAGAAGGTTGTTCTCTGAGACTTTTCCTGACCTGAGGTGAAGCCCAGTGACCCATAGTTCCTTGGGCCCTGCTGCATCTCTCTTTTTGAGATTGGCTTTACAATAGCGTTTTCCCAGTAATTGGGTTACCTTCCTTGGTGTCATGGTTTCACCCCAGATGGCAACAGGGAGAGAATTAGCAGGGTAAAAGTGAGAAAACTCATGGGCTGAGATAAATACAGTTTAATAGGTAAAGCAAAAGTCACAGGGGCAAGCCAAGCAAAACATGGAATCCACTCTCCACTTCCTATGGGCAGGCACATGTTCAGCCATCCCCAGGAAAGCAGGGCACCAGCATGCAACACAATGACTCACCAAGGCAAACACCTTAACTCTGAACACCCTTTCCTCCTTCTTCCCCCTCTTTATAACTGACCATGACACCATACAGCATGGAATGTCCCTTTGGGTCAGCTGTGTTGGCTCTATCCCCTCCCAAATTCTTGTGCACACCCAGCCTGCTTGATGGTGGGATGGGGTGAGGGGCAGCAACTGTGAAGAAAATTAACTCTATCCCAGCCTAAACCAGCACACCTGATTGACATGATTTTGCACAGACAGTAGACAGGGGCCTTGATATCACATCAGCTGGATTTGTAAAATTACTGAGAGTGACCTTTACCCATGTGTAAACATGTTCAGCCCAGGAAAGCAGGGCACCAGCATGCAACACAATGACTCACCAAGGCAAACACCTTAACTCTGAACACCCTTTCCTCCTTCTTCCCCCTCTTTATAACTGACCATGACACCATACAGCATGGAATGTCCCTTTGGGTCAGCTGTGTTGGCTCTATCCCCTCCCAAATTCTTGTGCACACCCAGCCTGCTTGATGGTGGGATGGGGTGAGGGGCAGCAACTGCATGCAACACAATGACTCACCAAGGCAAACACCTTAACTCTGAACACCCTTTCCTCCTTCTTCCCCCTCTTTATAACTGACCATGACACCATACAGCATGGAATGTCCCTTTGGGTCAGCTGTGTTGGCTCTATCCCCTCCCAAATTCTTGTGCACACCCAGCCTGCTTGATGGTGGGATGGGGTGAGGGGCAGCAACTGTGAAGAAAATTAACTCTATCCCAGCCTAAACCAGCACACCTGATTGACATGATTTTGCACAGACAGTAGACAGGGGCCTTGATATCACATCAGCTGGATTTGTAAAATTACTGAGAGTGACCTTTACCCATGTGTAAATGAGAAAAATGACCTGTGGGCACTTTTGTGCCACCCTAGGTGGAACACTTCAAAATTAGATATAGAGGTTTTCTCTTGTCTGGTAAACATTCCTGCAGTTTTTCCCTGTGTTGTCATGGAGTGCTTCCAAAGTCATAAACTGCAAGTTGAAGACAAGGGGAAAGAAAGATTAGTAATTTGTTAAGTTAATGGGACTCAGTTAGAGATGTGTGCTTATTAGAATATTAGTATTGTGTTGGAGAACGAGAGTGATGGGTCTGAGTTTCTTGATGCTGTTAGTTTAATTTTATTCAGATGATCAAAATCTGAAATTGAATGCATGATTGGTTTTTGCCTAGAATTAAGGAGGGTGCATAGAAAAGGCATTATCTTTGTTTCAGAGGGCCCAGAGGGTGTGTTTTCAGCAAGAGCCTGCCTGGAGCAATTTTAGAACTAGCTTGGTAAATGATTGTGTGTATCATATAATCTGTGTAGTATAATTTTGCTGCTTAATTATCTGGTTCTTTCTGTACAAAACGAGCAGAGGTGTTATCATGAACTCTTTCACAGCTTAGGCTTTTGAGTAGCTTTAACCAAACTTTGCTGTGAAAAGTTCTGAGTTTGCTGCATTGGTCCTGCTAAGTTACCACAATGTATAAAGTTTGGGGAAATTTGTCCTGAACTGGAAAGAAATCAGTGTTTGTTTCTTATGCTGTTCAAAATAACAAGTAGTTCTGTTGATTATGCTACTTACGATAAAAGAGCTACTTAAACAGCCATATAAAGGGATTTTTACACTTGAACCCAGCTTATCAGTGATGGCTCTGCAGCAGTATGTAAACATGACATGCTCAGGGCTTTTGGTATTCAGCAAGAGTATTCAGTTTTATTTCAGTGTGAGTCCTACTGCCTCACCTTCTGAAGGTTCAAGAGCAAGCTGCTCAAGAGCTGATCTTTTCAAGAGATAGGGAGGTAAGAAAAATATAAGCAATAAATTAAGGTAATACAGTGAGTTATATACCAGCGAATAAAACTAAGCTGCTTTGCAGTATGATCCTGTGAGTTTGGTTGTATACACTGTACAGCTTGTGGTTTGGGGTGAGTTACAAACTTGGTTCAGAAGCCCTGCAAATGAGATGGGACTTCTTGGTTAAAAATCAATAATTTATGTTGTGTTTTCACGTTTGCTTTGTCTCAAAGATGTTTGGTGAGGTTGGTGTTAAGCTGGGCTTCCCACGAGTAGGGAATTTGCTGTTGCTATGTCAAGTGAATGAATTCAAATTAATCAGGACATGAGAAGTAACATTTTGGTCCTGATTTGTTCAGTGCTATATGCTGGTTATGAGGAGTAACTCTGCAACAGAAAGTGAACCCATTGCAGGTTTTCTAGCCGAGGCATGAGGACCATCAAGGCCAGGCTGGATGAGCCTTGAGCAACCTGGTCTAGTGAGGAGATGTCCCTGCCCAGGGCAGGGGGTTGGGACTGGATGATCTGTAGGATCCATTCCAATCCCTTAATTCTGTGATTCTATGTTTGTTAGCTGCTTTGAAGAGAAGATAGAAACAGGAAGGAGAGGGAGAAGGAAAGTTGGATCACTACAGCACCATGATCTAGGAGACCTCTTTTCTTGCCTCTGGCTAAGATACACTCTGTCTTGCCAGAAGAGTTGAATTTCCTATTTTCTTATCACAGCCAAAACAGCTTGTTTGTAATTATTTTGTTCTGTGTGTTTGTTTATAAACACTCAGCTCGTGAATTGCAACATATCTCTGGTTTTGACCTCTAAAAAAGTTTTTTTGCTTTAGATCAGTGAGGTGGAAAGGTGAGAAAATCAGAGTGGCTGATTACAGGCAAGAAGATGAGCAGGAAATGGTTTTACAGAACAGAATATAATTCACTGCCACGAAGATTATGTGAGATCCCTTCGCAAATTAGGAATTTTGCTCTTTGAAAGAAATGACAAGGTCTTGTCTTCAGTGTGACATTTGTGAGCTTTACAAATGAGATGAGTGTCCTCATACCCACTTCTGCAGGTGGGGGAAGCTGAGGCACAAAGGGTGAGGAATAGGCTTGTCCTGTGTTTCCACAGGAAAGCTCACCAACCATGCTGAAAAATTAACCTAGTTTTTCTGTGTTCTGGTCCACAGCTCAATCCCTTAGGCTGTTACTCCTTATGGAAAAAGAGCTGTGTGCTGCTGTTGCTAGTCTCACACCGTCTGTATTTGCAGATTTGCTTCACTTTATTCTCCCAGCACTTGATTTTCTCTGATTTCATGTTTCTTCTTCTGCTGCCCAGCCAGGCACTTTCTACGTGAAGAACACTCTATTCTCCCTTTCTTTTCTTGCCTCCCCCAGTTTCTCTTATGTCTAATTATTCAGGCTCTATTTTGACTTATAAAATGTACTGCCAGTGTCACAGAGGTGTTCTGAAGACTCTGCCTGAGCAGAGATATTCCTTTGTGTAAGTGTCATACAAATGCAGAATTACACAGAAAGGTAAAGCAGCAGTAGCAGGAGAAGTGACCGGATACAAGTAGTAACCGTATCTCTGGAATTCATGCATTTTGAAATAGTATCTCATGTATTTCTGCTGTCTTGGATGTTAACCCTTGAAGGGTTAGGTCTTGGGAGTATCAAGAACTGCCTAGAGTTGATGCCTGACCTTTTACTACTCCCTCCCTCCTTAGCTAGGAAGAGGGTCAGTTGCATGGTCCATGTGGCCAAACTGTCTCTCAAGATGAAGTGTTGGAATGGATTAAACTTATCTATGTTGCCATGTAAAGGTTGTTCCCCATAATATGCAAAATCACAGTGACTTCATGCTGATGAGCTCAGAACAGTTGGCTGTGACACTGCTTCATGTGGCTGTTTCTGTTAGATTAGAGCTGGGTTAATGAAAGTATCTGCACTTGATAAACCACCTGCACTTTCTATTGTTTTGCACAAACGTAAAGGTGATGTTGTAAAATTATTTTACACCTTTTTTTTCTTAATTTACTTTTTAAAAAAGCTGTCAGGAGAAAAGTCTGTTCAAGCAAACTGAGCGTGGTCCTCTGTCCCTTCAAAAGGGGAAGCTGTAAGGTCCAAAATAAATTGTGAGGGATCTAGAGCTTCTATAGCACTTTGGTAGTCATGTGTGTGGAATATGATTACAGTATTTAGGGATTACAGGATTTTAAAAGGAAAAAAAAATCAATTGAAGTTTTTTTCTAATGTTTTTGTTAAGCCTTCTAAACAGGATTCTGTGCCTTTCTTTGCTTGCCATGCTTAACTGCTCCTTGGCCCTTTCTGACCTGGTCTAGAAAGAATTCCTTCCTTCTTCCTCCAAGTCAGTGAATCATTTCTTAATAATATCCAGGTCTACTTACTTCCTGATAGATAGACCAAACTGCAGATTTAGAAAACCTCTGTCTTACAGCTGATACTGACAATAATATTCCAATTTACCCAAAATGAATCTTTTAAGAATGCTAATGAGGCATTAGTCTACAGCTCTTCAGTTAGCTTGGCATTTCAATTTTAGATTTGAATTCAGCAGCTTTTCATTTGCTAGTGCCACTCAATATGTTCCTTCTCCAGTTAAAGAGTGTTGCCGCTGTTGTGCTGGAGCAGCCTGAGTCAGGGGCACATTGCACAGGTGACATACTACCTTAGATTTAAAAACAACAAGAAGAAGGCACACACTGTAAAGATTTAAGTTATTGATGGTTTCTGGATAAAAACAGAGCCTTGAGACCCCACCTGGAATACTGCATGCCAATTCTGGTGTCCTCAACGTAAGAAGGACATGGAACTGTTGGAGAAAGTCCAGAGGAGGCCACCAAGTTGTGAAGAGAACTGGAGCATCTCCACTATGAGGACAGGCTGAGGGAGCTGGGGCTGTTCAGCCTGGAGAAGAGAAGGTTGTGTGGAGACCTCAGAGCAACTTTTCACTATCTGAAGGAGCTACAAGGAACTGGAGAGGGACTCTGTGTTAGGAACTGCAGTGACAGGGCAAGGGGTAATGGATTCAAACTGAAGGAGGGAAAGTCTAGCTTAGATGTGAGAAAAAAGTCTTTTACTCTAGTGGCACAGGTTGCCCAGGGAGGCTGTGGCTGCCCTGACCC
>NW_008674439.1:31664-63583 GCF_000695815.1 Acanthisitta chloris
AGCAACCTGATCTAGTGAGGAGGTGTCTCTGCCCAGGGCAGGGGGTTGGGACTGGATGATCTGTAGGATCCATTCCAACCCTTGAGTTCTATGATTCTATGACAATTAATTTCTTTTACTTTCCACTTTTACTGCTTTTGCAAGCACTATGAATATCTACTCTGCGGACTTGATTTTTTTTTTTTTTCCACTGTGGGCAAAATTGAGATGGAGCATATTCTGTTGTCTTGCTATGGAAATGAACAGCTCATGCATAAGTGTGTCTTTTCCTTTTAAAGGTCAAGTACATACAGATCTCAAGGGATTGAAGTCACAGTTAAGTACAGTCAAGGAAGCTGGACTGGAGTGCTGGGCACAGATGTTATTACTATCCCAAAAGGAATCTATGGCAGCTACACCATCAACATTGCTACCATTCTTGAATCAGAGAATTTCTTCTTACCGGGGGTTAAATGGCACGGGATCCTTGGTCTCGCCTACAGTACCTTAGCCAAGGTAAATCATCCTTTCCCCAGCTATTGTCTTTCACAGTGACAACAAATAGAGATCTGACTATTAAAACAAAGTGAGCAGGTGATCTGTCACCATTAGACTCCTCCCTTTGAGCCACTGTCTCCTATGGATCCTTTGTGTTTGTTCCAGAAAGAATAAACTGGGTTGTGATGGTACATTTCTGGTGATGAAAACTCTGATTTTAGCTCTTCTGGAATTAATAAGATTTTACAGAGCGTGTAATACCAGAGTATGGGACTAAAAGCTTCTGGTATGTGTCTGGAGGATGTGTATTAGAGATCTCTTGACTTTCCTCGAGACTTGTCCATGGACTAATGAACTTACTTGGCAAGGCCAAGCTAAGACATTTTCCATTCATCAAGTCACAATTGAGATGGAGGGCATAGATGGATAACTTCAGAATGAATATTAGCCACAGTGTTCCCATCAACATAGAAAACCAAGCACATCCTGTTCTTCTGGAGACAAGAAATTCAGGTAGAAGTTGAAAATAAAACCTAAAATGTATAGTCTAAAATTTATAACCTTATTATATAAAACTGAAAATGTGACTGCACATAGTCATAGTTTTCAACCTACACATCACAAACTGAGATTTCTCCACTTTGAACAAATGATTCAACACTGCCTGACAACTCTGCTTTAGTCAAGAGTTGTGTGAGCCTTGTATTGACTTCTGCCATACTTGCTGTTGTACAGTGTTGACAGCCAGACAGAGAAGAGCTGCTTCACAAACTCTGGTTTGGGCAAATAGTGTACTCAGGGCATTTATTTTTTTCCTTCTTCCAAAGACTTAAGAGTTGTTGGCTTCTGAGGCTGCTCTGTGCTTTGCACAGAACTCTGAATTACAGGGAAGTTGCAGGACTCTAATAACTGCAAAGAAAAGCACCACATGCAGTGCAGGGAAGAACCTGTTGGCCAGAAATCAGTTGAAGTGAGTGTGTTTGGAAATGAAGTTCTTCAAAAGAAAAGAGGAAATAAGGAGCATTGAATTCAAAGTTCATTAGAATGAAATCATGTTTAAAAGCTGCAAATTTTCACTTTGAAATTCTGCCTTTTAACTGTGGAAAAGTGAAAAGGGCAAGTTACATTTGGCTGTTCTTATAACCCAAAGTCTTTTCTGAGCAGGAAGTAGTGGTGAGAGTTTCTGCCTGAAACTTGAATTTGAGTTTGAAAACTGCAATTGAAAATTACTCTTGAGCTTTAGGGATTTGGTGGCAGCAACAGCGACAGTGGTCAAGAGTAAAAATGGTTTTAAAAAACAACCGAAACAGAAAAATGACAGATGTTGAGGGTTTAATTACTTATTATGTCTAGAATTCTCATAACCTGGTTGTCAGAAATTCAATTTACGGATGAAAAGTGGTCTTGTTTGAACGATTTGCTCATTCGTTTCTTTGCTAAAAGAAACCTTTTTAATGAATCCTTCTGCATTTCTTTTGTTGTTTTTTGTTTTGTTTTGTTTTGTTTCTCAACACCATCAAGCCTTCAAGTTCCGTGGAGACGTTCTTTGATTCTCTGGTGAGGCAGGCAAAGATCCCCAACATTTTCTCCTTGCAGATGTGTGGTGCTGGACTGCCTGTTTCTGGAAGTGGTACCAACGGAGGTAGTCTTGTGGGTATCTGAGGGAAGGTGTATCTTTGTTAATCTCTCTCCCTCTTTTCTGTGACTATGCTACTTCTGCCAAATTTAGTGGTTAAATATATAGTTTATATTCTTTTAAGGAAAAGTTGAGCACTTTGTTAAAACTCAAGTGGCTATTTATTTTCATTCTCAATTCTCTTTTTCCTTCTCAACTTTGAGTAAAATTCTCTTCTTTAAATAATGTAAAACACAAATGTGGTGGTGTTTCCTCGGGGCAGATTCTGTTACCTTTCTCAAACTGAGTAGTCCCTTACTCAGCTGATGAACTTGTTCGATCTCATCAAAATGTTGCAGTAATATCTTTTGACATGATGTGAAAAGGGGGAGAGGAATCAAGGCTCTTTTGGGATTTTTTGTAGGCTACATATTAAAGGGAAAAATCTGAAGATTAGATCTTCTGCTTGTTGTTACTCTGGAAAGTCTTTCCATCAGTCTTAGTGGGACCAAGAATTGGCCATTTTTTATCTGGAATTGAGAGTTGGAATGACTGTTCCCAAATTATGCTGAAACAAGCATATTAGCACAGGGGTTGATGACAAATAGTTATTTTGCACTGAATTCACATACTGTAAATTGACACACTTGATCTAGATGAAGCCCAAGAGAGAACTCACTTCTGTTTGTGCAGTTCAAAGTCTGATAGTTCACTATGCTCACAGTCATCCTCAGCCTGAGTTTTGATGGAAGCTAATAGTGATAGCAATGACAGGATGGTCATATTCCATTTCAGATGTGTGTAAGAAAAATGAAGTGTTCTTGAACAGTATTAAAGCTTTTCTGATCTGATAAAGTGAATTTATCATGTGTAAGTTTAATATTCTGTCCCACTCTTATACACTGCCCATTTTACACATTGCTCTGAAGATACTGGTTTGATTTTAAACAGTGGAGCTTTCATTACAGAACCAGTGTGATCTTGTAGATGAAGATGTTGGTAATTTGGCCCAGTTCTTTGTCTGAAGCATGATCTATTTAATGTCTAGATGTTTCATACTGCTTAATATTGACAAAGAACTTGTCAGTAAATTCCTTACAAGTGATGCAAAATTAAAATTTTAATGCCCCGTGTATCAGAATTTTTTGCATGTACTTGTCCCAAAACTAAACATCTGGGAATTTAAAGCCTGTGAATTTTTTATTCCTTTCCCTTAGGTTCTGGGTGGAATTGAACCAAGTCTGTACTCAGGGGATATTTGGTACACACCAATCAGGGAGGAATGGTATTACCAAGTTGAAATTCTCAAACTGGAGGTCGGGGGACAGAACCTGGAGTTGGACTGCAGAGAGGTATTTGCCATTCCGTGTTTCTGTCTGTATAAAATGCAAGCTTGGTTGAGAGAAACACTGAATTGATCAGTTTTGTCTTTACAAACAGATGTGTATCACAGTCTCCTCTGAGAATTAAGTGGTAACTTTGAAAAGAAATGAGCCAGCCATGTGAAATGCAGTGTGTACAACAAGCTTGCAGATTGCTTCACAGGGGGCTTTAAAGTCACTGATGGTGGTTCAGTAAATTAGGAACTAAGCCATAACTGTTAAGGCAGCAGTCCACTGAAAAATCAGGCAGATGTGGTTTGGGAGGGCTCAGCCTTGTTCCAGTCCTGACCAAGGTATCTGAACACTGAAGATGGTGCAGTGATTCAGGGAGACAACAGTCTTTAAGCAGCTACAGCCTCTAGTTTTCATACAGTAAAATCAAACCAAAGGGGTTTAAAGCAATACTGGGAGAGCTGCTAAGCACATCACTCGTGTTGGCAGTGGGCAGGTGTCAGCCTGGATTGCTTCATGAAGTATCTCATCCTATGCCTCCTTTTATGTTTTATATTTTTGTAATCTACTTTTTCTTGCTTCAGGCTTGCCACTTACTATTCCTGATGGATGTGTTTTCTGTTTTTATTAGGAATAATGCTCTGCTATCTCTGGATTTGGCTAATGAGACTCTGTTGTTGCAATTTTTATTCCACAGCCATTTCAATTTTTTGTGGAGGATATGTGTGTATGTGTGTGTTTTATTTGTTTCCTGCTGTTGTTTGTTGCTATTCATGTTTTGATTTTAGTTCTACGATGTTCATGCCCTGATTTCATTAGACATGTTAATTTTTATCTTATGCTTTTTCTCTTGGTTGGAAGTCATTGGGACGTGACAATTCTGAAGTTTTTATAGCTCATATAAATTAAGTGAAATTCATGATTAAAATATTATGTGTGCATAAATATTATATTTCCATACAAAATCTGGAAATCATATTGCCATATAAATTATTTAGAATTAGTCACAGCATCTTTCAACTTAATAAGCAAAACAAGGTCTGTTTAAATGCCTCTCTCTATTAGACTGTTAGGAAAGCAAAACCACTGGTCCTCTAACACAAATGTTTGCTTTTCTTTCTCACCTTAAAAAACAGTCAACATGTTTTTGAAGGGGAGCCCTTGTACTAAGAGTTCAATCCATGCTGTTTCCAGAAAACAACTCACTTAAAAATCTAGCAGTGTGTTACAAAAGTTTCCTGTTATTGTTGCTCTTTTCTGAGGAAAGGTTTCTTTCCCATTGTGTGTGAGCACAGCATGCTGGTCACTGGTGCAGAAGGATTATGCCTTCCTGGATCAAGGGAGATCTTCCCACGAAAATTTACAAGAAGAACAGTAAGACAGAGCTAGTATGATTTAAGTTGGGCTAGTTAGGAGCTTGCAGAGGATGCATGATTCACCACATAAGAGGATGAACTGTGTGCCCTCTCTCCTCTTAGCTGTTTTCTAGGAAATGGAACGCTTTTGGAGCTTTCACCAGAGACTACTCCTTTCCTTGCCAGGGAAAAGTTGTCCCCTTGCTTCAGTTCTGGGAATCTGTCCAGTGTCACAGCACAGCTGTGGCCTGAGCCTGGCAGGCAGGGGCTGGGAGAAGTCCTGAGCTGCCAGCAGTGCTCTCCTCATAGGCTGCACTGTTAAATATTAACAAGGAAGGCTAAGAAGGCAAGTAGCTGCCAGCACACTGTACACAGCATGAAAATCACAGAATCAATTAAATTGGAAAAGACCTCTGAGATTCAGGTGCTTTTTCACTAGCTGAGCAATCCCACTACTCCCAGCATTTTGCATGAGGTTATAGTGGTTGACCCTCCTAACTACATTTTTTCCAAGTGTGGCTTCCCAGGCTGCTGCTGATGGCATATTTGTGGTACAGATCTCTTAAAATGGACTCCACAATGCCTTGATATTTCTCTCCACTCTTTACAAGATTTCTGAGTGTCTAATAAATGGTTTCCTGTTTGCTTTTCTTTCAGCTCAGTGTGGCAGCCTGCAGCAGCTCTGTCAGAAAGAAATAATATAGAAATAACTATCAGAGTTACTGTTTTACTTTTTGGTGGGTTTTATTTTTGTCACTGTGCTAAAGGAACTCCATGTGACTTGATAACATATAAACTAATGTATTTTAAATTCACTTGCTGTTTGACCTCTTCCTGAGTAACTTATGCTATATATTACCTTGTGTTTTAGGATTATGCCATAAACATGTCACTGTTCAGTTCTATTAGTCCTGCTGCCTAAGCTGGCAGCAAAAGTAGTTAATGCTAACAGCTGCCACTGCTACTTGCAATTTTTTTTCCCCCCACAAGGAATCAATTTTTAAGGAGTTGATGAAAAAAAGATTTACCTTTTAAAAAGTTTATACTTTGTTTACTGTATCTGAAGTTTGATGAAATCTCTTAATCTGAGGGCTGGGGGGGTTAATAATAAGAGAAATCACAGAATATTTGGAGTTGAAAAGGAACCATGAGATCATCAAGGCATCACATCTCCAAGAATTACACCCTGTGCCTGAGTGTGTTGGCCAAACACTCCTGGAGCTCTGTCAGCCTTGGGGCTGTGCCCACTGCCCTGGGGAGCTGTTCAGTGCCCAAACACCTCTGGGGGAAGAACCTTGTCCTAATATCTAATCTAAACTTCCCCTGACACAACTTCAGGCCATTCCCTTGGGTCCTGTCGCTGGTCGCCAGAGAGAAGAGATCAATGCTTGCCCCTCCACTTCCCCCCATGAGGAAGTTGTATCCAGTGGTGAGGTCTCCCCTCAGTCTCCTCTTCTCCAGGCTGAACAGAACAAGTGCCCTCAGCCTCTCCTCATATGGCTTCCCCCCAAGGCCCTTCACCATCTTCATTGCCTCTCTTAATGTTCACTTAGGGGGTTTTGTGCAGATTTTGAGGCAGCAAGACTGAAATTTCAAGTTTCTTTGTACTTGCTTTTATCTATGTTTTAATGGTTTCCAGCAATCAAGACAGAAAGGTGTGGCATTTGTACTCTTGAGCCAGTACCAGCGTGTAAGAAGGTCTGATTTTCTCTGACTGTTCTGAAATAAGATATACCATCCATTAAAACCTAGTGCTGTGTTGTGTTTAAACTGGAGTGAGTTGTATCGATGATAGCAGTGACCTTGGTTCCGGGCTCGGACGTGTGTGTGAGCTACATGAGCATCCTTAGCACCTGTCTGTACTGAACATGAACTTGCTTTTGCTCCCTGAGAAAGGGACCAGGCTTTTTACAGCACTTTGGCCATTTGCACCATGTGTGGTGCCACTCAGTAATTTCCTCAGTGCTGCAGATAAACTCAGGCTTGTGTCTAGGCTGATGTATCTTGCTTTTTGCTCTCAGACTTCATTTGAATTCAAGCTGTCAACTAGAGAGAGCTGCTGACAAGTATGACATGCAGGTCTGGGAAGCCAACTGCCAAAAAAACCTTTGTTATGGTTATGAAACAGTGGAATCTGCATTACAGTAACTACAGTGTGCAACTTCTCTCCTTTTTTTTTTTCCTCCCCTCTCCAGTACAATGCTGATAAAGCAATAGTAGACAGTGGAACCACACTCCTTCGTCTGCCAGAGAAAGTCTTCAGTGCTGTGGTGCAAGCAATAGCTCGCACATCCCTGGTAAGCTAATGGCATTCAATCTGCTCAAAATGTGAAATTCCTTGTAAATGATCACGTGGTCTTTGACAGGAGTGTCATCTTTGCTGGCTGCCTTGTAACTCATAGGTTTTTAACCTGAGGGAAGCAAAATCTTTCCTGATCTAGTCCTGTTAATAAGTGAGAAATGACTGATAGTCTTTGATGGAAAGGGAAAAGGAAAAGGAAGGTACAGACATGGACAGCCAAGAAGTCTGTGTATGGAAATGCATCAGAAATGGGGCAGACGTGGAGTATTTTGTTCTAAGAATTTCAAAAACATGGACATAATCCCTGTTGCTCTGATTCAAAGGATTAAGTGCAAAAATCAGTCCTTTCATTCAAAACAGAGCGTTTAGAAAGTAGAAGAACCTGCTGCTGCAAGCAGTTCCTTTCCAAGTGTAATGCTTATTGCTGTATAGAATAAATGTCATTCATTAGGATTATTCATACCAATAAAGCTGCTTTTGACCTTCATTATTGAATTATTTATGTTCAGAAGCATCTTTCTTTGGAAATAGAGTGGGCTTTAGAAGTAGGGCATGGGGATGGTGGAGTTCTCTGTGTATAGACTAGCTGAAGCAGCAGTTTCTGCTTAATAAAAACTATTCATAAATTTTTGTTCAATACAAGGAACAGCACCAAGAATGTTAAAAGATGAAGAATAAATCCCAGATATTTCAGTGTGAACAAATTTGATATTTTTGTCATGGATTCACAGACAGTGGCAGTTGATGCAAATCATAGGAAATACAGTAAGCAGCTGTCCAAAAGACAAATTATTTGCCAGTGTGCTGATAATTCAGGATTGTGATCCTTTTCCTACCTGATTGAGAGCAGAGATTTGGCATGAAGTGTTCTTCACTGCCTACAGATGTCCAGTATCTGAAATAAATGTAGCAGTTACCTTATACAGCTCAGCTTCCCTGCTTGACAAGTTCTTCTCTTTGCAAAACACTTCAGTGTTGGCTGGAACAATTTCAGTCAATGGGGGGGAATTGCAAGAAGCCAACCCAAGGGCTCTCCTAATGGCACACTGTGGACAAGGCATCCTCCTGTGAAGTGGGTCACAGCAGTCCACACTCCTCTCTGATGCTGGTCAGGACACTTGAACTAGGCCCTTCCACATGGCAAGTAAATAGTGGACTGATCAATAAGGTATTAGAGGGGAACCACTCACTCTCTCTGCTTAATGGGTTTTGTTCTTCCTATTAAAAATGCATAAACTAGCTCTCCTCTTTTAGGGTTTCTTTTTAATCTCAAGGACCTTGCTGCTGTACCCCTTTCCCCCCACACACCCCAGAAGGTACTGCCACAGCTCTAAACAAAGGAGATAGTCTGCTAAATAAGAAAGTAGTTATAGGATATAAGAATCAGATTCCAGCTGTGTAGGAGCAATGTCAAGAAAATGGGTATTTTCAGCAATTGTACCACAGCATCACAACCAGCCTCTTAGCACTCTGTGCTTCTGGCAGGCTATGAACCACTGAAACATAAAATCATCTGCTGTAGTCAGAAATACTTCTCTGACCACAGGTGAGCCAGGTTAACAAGTTCCTGCTCCTAGTAGCTTGTTATGATCTTCCCAGCCAGATGTTATTTCCCCCTCTGGTGTGCTGGGATAACTGCATGTGAAGCATTCCTTTATTCTGCTCCATTAAAGAACAAGGGTATGAGTTTTGTTCTCTTTAGTGGTGTAGTTTGGTTTTTTACACCTTACTTATTTGGGCTGCAGTCTTTTGGGGAGCTGCAGTTTGGTATTGGCATGTCTGAAGGGTGGTGATTTTGGCAGATGGGCCGAGATGAGCCATGGAGGGGGTGGCACCTACTACAGGTCACTGAGGTGAAGTCAGGATGATGTTTCTCTTGACAGCATTAGTACAATGCCAAGTTAACAAATTAAAGAAAGGAAGGTCCAGTAAACCTAAAATCTTTATTTTTGTAGCCTTTTAGGTATCACGCTCAGATCTCCCTAATGCATTGCTTCAGCATACAGAAGTAAGGCAAAAAATTACAATGCAAGAGACAGACAGTCTTCCTGGGAAATTGAAGTAGGCACTTAAAACAGAGCACTTTTTAGTAGGGTTGGACTTGATGATCTTTGAGGTCTCTTCCAACCAGGTTGATTCTATAGGGTTGGTCTGTTCAGTCTAGGTGCTATCTTGCAGGTTTTTCTCAGATCACAAGCTCTGCTTTTCAAGAGAAAATAGGAGGAGTGGAGAACTGTATTTTTTTCAGCAGGTCTGACCTGGGGCTTAGCTGTGGGAGGCAGAGCATTCTGTCCCATGCCAAGGGATGTACTTAAGCATCGTTGAGAGTTCAGGGTAAAATCAACCTGTTTGTGATGGTGAGTCTCCTTGTGGGACCAAGAACAGAGATGAGCACTTGGAAATATGAAGTCTTTGTGCAGCCCTAAGAAAAATTTCATTGACAGGTGTGTGGGGTGAATACTTGTCACCTGTAAAATGCCATATAACTAATGTATGATCTGATGGTCATAAAATAATCAATATCACAGATAAATACAAATGAGGAGAGTGGAGAGGCTGAATTCCATCTTTTTGTTCACCCAAATAGAAGGTTTTGGCTGTGCAGCCTGAGAACAAGATATTGCTGTGAATGCTGCTTCATGGGGGAATAAAAATAAGGACAAAGTAATGCAGTAAAACAAGGTTCCTCCTCTGATCTGGCAGCAGGTCAGCTTCAGGGAGCAAGAATATTAAGCAAGATGTTTGTCTTAGCCAAACAAGCTCTGTAGGGGTTTGCTTTTTGCTTTGTTAGTTCCATGGATATAGTACTGTTAATCAACCTTCTTTCAAAAGCATGTCAGGTTGTACTGGTAGTGAGTGGCAAGGCAGCAAGAGACAGAGGGACGTGTTCCTTTCAGTTCACTGTAGGAAACCTTGATTCCCTTGGATGCCAGGAGATTTTTGGCTTAGCCCTTGGCTTCAGAACTCTAAAGCTGAGTAAGAAGCTGTAGGTGTGTGAGGAAGGGAGATGACTTCATTACGTGTTCATGTGGTTTGTATTTTGGTTTGTGTTGTTCCTAAAATGTCTGCTGCTTAAAAATGTTGGTGTTTGACCCGATGGGAGGCAGGGAGACACTGCTTTGGCTCTGCAGTGCTGATTGTTCAGGGAGGTCACACGTGTTCGTTGCGACAGTCGAAGTAATGAGACATAAATGGGGAGGGAAGGGAGAGCTAAACTTACTTTTGCCTCTACCCTCTTCTTCCAAGTCATAATGGGTTATGAAACACCTCAATTTGGGGTTTGGGTTTTTTGTTTGATCCTTAAAGAAAGCAGCTCAGATTTGTGTCTGTGCTTGAATTTCTCTATGGGAAAGAATTAATGAATAGTGGGAGTGATCAATTGCAAAAATCTATAAAAATATATGTAATCTGTACATATAACTTTGTTTGTTTGCTTTGTTTTAATAGATACAAGAATTCTCTTCTGGTTTCTGGACTGGTTCACAGCTTGCATGCTGGGATAGAAATGAAAGACCCTGGTCCTTATTTCCCAAACTCTCCATTTACCTGAGGGCTGAAAACTCCAGTAGGTCGTTTCGGATCTCTGTCCTACCACAGGTCTCAACCTTCTTTGTTTATTCATCTGTGCATTTATTTTTGCCATTATAAAGCACATGCTCTTAAAAAATAGGAGCTATTTTCAGCAGTAATAGAGAGCTGGCTTATTGCATGCAAGGGAAATCTTTTTTAATCAAATTTTAAATTGGGAAAGTAACAGACTTGTCAAACCTAAAACCAAAAAAAGAAAAGCACAGTTTCCCCCTCAGTGCAGTCCACACAGATGGGAATGATTTTTTCAATTTGTCAGGAAAAACAGGCAAGTCTTTGTTTTGTTTTCATGAGCTTTAGCCACATCAGATGTCAATACAGAATGTCTCTGGTCGTTTTGATCTTCTCGTTTTGGGAAGCAATTGATTTGTTTCTCGTGGCATTTTGAGTTGGAGCACTTCTTCTGAATACAGAAACATTGGCAAGGACCCTTTGTGATCTCTTCACCAGTTTCTGTAACTTAGTTGGTTTATCTTTTATTAATATTCCATCCCAGCTTTTACAATATAATGTGCCACTTTTATTTTTCCTCTCTGGCTTCCCCTCCCAGCCCCTCTCAGGCTGCAGTGCTGGTATCCTCTGACAGTACTAATACAGTCTTTTACCTCAGGGGACAGGCAGGAGCAGAGGAGAGAATGAACCTATTAAGTACACTTTAACTTGAAATATAGTAAAGCCTTATGATATGCTTTTTTCTGTATTGATCATGTAGCTTGGCAATCATTCATCTTCCCTGAGGAGACCAGGGGTAAAATGTGACTTGAATTTATAAATCTAGAGCCTTGAAGCTGACACTGAATGCTCTGAATCAACTCCAACCTGATAATTTTATTAATAACAAACCTGTTCTCTAATTTGAGTTCATATCCCAAGTTCTTTCTCAGCTATCCTTCCCTTACGGAAAACACAGTAAAAAGTAACTCTTGTGAATTTGCTGTTGACCTTCACGTAGTAACTGACTGTGTTCAGATTTAAGCTTAGAATCCCTGAGCTTTACCTCTTACCTGCATATAAGCTTTGACCAGTTTTAAATCATGTTCAGAAATCTGTTTGCCCCTATTCATTCTCTGTTTCCAGTGGAAGTTGAGTGCTTGACTATAAAAATCGAAAGGTCTGAACTTCTAACTACTGTGTGGTGTGGCTTCTTACACTCTGGCTCTGTTGTTTTTTTGGTTTTTTTAAATAGCTTTATATTCAACCCATCCTTGGAATAGGAGAGAATTTACAGTGCTACCGATTTGGCATCTCTTCCTCCACAAATGCTCTGGTTATTGGTGCTACAGTCATGGAAGGCTTCTATGTAATATTTGACAGAGCCCAGAGGAGAGTGGGATTTGCAGTGAGTCCATGTGCAGGTAAGAGAAATACTGCTCAGGGCTTGGTGTCTCAGAGAAACATCTTTGCTGATGGGGAGAAATGTGATTACTCATGAAGTGTGAAGGGTGTATTCTGAGCAATCCCAAGCTATCCACATTTCAAGAGAAGGGAGAAAAAAAGTGCTGTATTGCACCCAACAGTCTTTTGCCATGACGTGAATCAGCCTCAGCTCACCATGTTCTTGCCTCTCACAGATATCTTCTTCCCAAGACATCATCTGTCTGTGCATGCAGTTTCCCATCAGGCAAATCCTTGTTTTTAAGGCAGTTTCATTTTTGTGTAGTTCCTGTTCTAAGTTGTGGATAAATGGATTCTTCAACTAATTTTTGCAGTGTGCAGTGAAGGACCTTACTCATGCTTTTCTCTTAATGTAAATTGAGCCTTTTCAGCCTCTCAGAAATTCACAGAGAGCGAGCTGAGATGAAAGTGGGACTCAGGACTTGTGGTGTTTGTGTTGGTTCTAACCGAATAGTTTTCTCAGTGTTAGTAGAAAACCCTTAATTTTTTTATTTAGCAACTGAGGAGCTATGAAAGAGCTCATAATTTTTGGCTGATTTTACTGTGCTCATTACTTCCCTTGCTTTTTCATCATTTCTCTTATCTCACCAAGGGTAGCTAGAAACAGAAGTTTTGGTGTTTCCTCTTCTTGTTCAAACATTGCTTTGGCATCCACATACAAAGTGGGAGAGGAGGGGAAGGAGGTGCACCCACATGCAAGTCTCTGTCCCAAACAGAAGGGATCTATGTCCTGAAAAACCTTGTCTCACATGAGATTTGCATGAGGAAAGGACTAGGGTGACAGTGCTGCTTTAATCTGCAGTATTTGTGTTAGAAAGGGTAAAGGTAGTAGGACTTGAGTGCTTAATGCAGCCAGGTAATAGAAGGGAAAAAGAGAGGTAGTAGCTAGCTGAGTTGTATCTCTAGGGCATTTTAAAAGCTACTTTTTTTTATTTAATCTCTCCATTGTTAGTGCGTTCAGAATTGTCAGCTTTGAGCCTGCTATGAAAGAAAATCTGGATATTGATATGGGTTCCTTAATGGAGACCTCTGTCAGGTACCATGCAGTGATGAAAGACACGTTTTGAATGTAGCTGTTAGGAGAGTGTGACTAGACAAATACTGCAGATGAGGTTTTCCTGCTTTCATTCTGCCTTGTGCTTCCTGGCTGCAGTTTGAGCAAGTATAGTTTGAGCCTCCTGTCCCTGTCATGCTGCAGCCATTAGTGGAGAGGGGAGGAGATATTTTGACAGAACATATTGAATGATGTGTGGTTAGCAGGGGACACAGAGCAGCTGGTGTGCATAAGAACAGCTTTAACAACACTTCTTTGTTGAGAAAAATAATCCAGGAACCATAATAATACCTTAATGTTAATATTGCTACCTAAAAACATAGAGTTTGGCCACTTCATGTAGTTCTTCCACCTCACCTAGAGAGGAAGAACTGAGCTTGCTGACTAGAAGTGCAATTGGAATTTGCAGGAGCTTGGACACATGGCAGTACCCAGCTGATGCTCCAAGACACTTGCTCCTTGTTTCTTTGTCCATGTTTCATGCATATGTCTAACCTAGCATCATGGGAACTCAGCTTCTTGAGAAATCAGCTGACACAAGCCACTGACTGAGACAAGATCCATGGATTTGTCAGGCTCCACTCACATGGGGAGCTGACATTTTGCTGGATGTGCCAGTTATTCTGAATTCACTTCTTCACAGCTTGTGGTTTCCATATTTAACACTACTTCCATCAGAACACCACAGCTGTGAGTGCAGTGTGAGGGATTAAGCTGCCTAACTGGCTTCCTGTGGAGGCCAGTCATGTCCTCCATAGCAACTCTAGTAATGTCATTTGTTTGGAGCTTTGTAGTCTGTGGGCATAAATTAAATGGGGTTACTGGTGGCATGAATCTTCAGAAACAGAGAAATGTAAAAGGCCATTTGGTGTGGCTTTGCCGTGACCTTTGCTTTCTTAGTGTGAACAGTAAATTCATGTTTTTATAAGATGTTAAATGGGTACGTGCTGAATACAAAAAAAAAAGTGAGGAGAACAGGACTAAAAGTCTTAATTTCACTGAACTCCCAAGTTACTATTGAGACTTGGCTGGAGATGAGAACTGGCTTATCCCACAATACTCCTTGAACCATTTTCATTCTCCAGGATGTACCAAGAATGAGGAGAGTTAGGCAGTTGGCTGTAGGAAGCTGTTCTGTTTTAACAGGAAAAGAAATCAGTTTTTTCCTCAATAAACCCCTTAAGATTTATTCAAGCAAATAGTTTCAAGTTGCCTGTTGATAACCCACTGTATAGAGGATAACTAGAAAAGATCCTTTCTTGATTCAGGATGTTCAGATCAATGAGTTTGTTGTAGTGAAGCAACCTGGAAGTGTTCCAGGCCAGGTTGGATGGGGCTCTGAGCAATCTGGTCTAGTGGAAGGTGTCCCTGCTCATGGCAGGGTTGTTTGAACTAGATAATCTTTAAGGTCCCTTCCAACCCAAACAAAGGGAAAACAAAATAAGGAAAGAAAAAATTGCAGCCCTGCAGGAAAAGAAGTGGGATTATGTTGGGCCTTAAGTTGAATGGAAGCCAAGGGTGAGGGCTGGTGAAACTAAATAACAAAGGACAACATCCACTAATGGCATTCAGGAAGGTTCAAATTGGACATGAGGAATTTCTTCTTCATCAAGGTGGTGAGCAAGTGTGAGTGTGTTTGAATTCTACACAAATGTTAGAAAATAGCATTTTTCCAGAGGTGCCTTTTTTGGTCCCTTAATCATCAATAATGGAAAAAAAAATCTTGTTTATTCAAGGTCAGAAATGTGTTGTAGATAGCTGTCACCAGAAGTTCTAAAAAAATACCCCCAAATATCCTAAATCAATTAATATGTAATATGCTAAGTGTATGTGACTCTTGGTTTATGTTAAGGATTTCTTTGAACAATTTAGGCAAATTTCCTCTCAGTTTCTCTGGGGGTGGAAGAATGTGAGGGAAAACTTTTGTTTTGGAGGGAAGAAAGCAGAGACTGTGCTGCTATCAGGCACTCTCAAAATGTAATTTAAAATGTCAGCCACTATGGCAACAGTTTTGTATTGTCTGTTTAATAGGAGTAATTATTGTACTCAAGCCACATAATGCGTAATTAGGGACTGTTTATTTTCAAAGCTATCTCCAAGGTGGAAAATTGTACTGCTTTTTTTTTTCCCCCTACTCCTTCAAAATACTAGATTCCTAAGTAGTAATACTTATGCCTTGCATTTCAGATCAGTAGTGAATATGGTTTGGTTTGGTGTTGCTGCAGAACTTGATACAGACAGGTGAAAAGGTGTGAGAGGGTGAGATGTCACAAAGAAACAATTTGCACAGCAGACAAAGTGCAATCCTGGGATTCTGAGCAAAGAAAATATTTCTGCCACACACCTTCTAGGTAGTTTTATACCATCTGATGAGAGATTTAGTGCTTGGTATTCACCAGTGTCAGGGTCCTTGTGGGTGCAGCCTCAGTCCACTCTTATTGCTGTTAGGGAAGTCTTCCCACCCTTGCAGCTGGAGAAGGGGTTGGTTCACATGAGTGATCCTACAGGAAATTCCTTGTTTGGGCATTTTTTTTTGTTATGACAGGTTGGTTTTCCATCTGATCTGTGAGTTGCAGCCTCCCATTCCCTAACAACACAAAAGGTGCAGTAAGGGACAGGAGTGCGAGCAGGACTGTCCCTTTCAGCACCAGCCAACAATGAGGTTGAATTAAGTTTAACAGGACCTAAATCTTGAAATTCTATGAGGTGTTGGGAGGCCAGAGACTGAATACCATCTAAAATCTGTGAAGATAAAGCACTCAGCCTATTGTGCATTTGTTTCTCCACAAAGAACCTTAAAACCCACCCTTCTGCCCTTCCAAAACCCAGACTCCTTTCTTCCTTCCAAGGGCTATTTTGTGCTTATCTCTTTAGACATGACTGATGAAACCATGTTTAAGAGGTGAATAAATAAGAGATACTGTTTTCAGTAGATAGGATCACTTACCATTGAGCAAGAGTGTGTCTGTATATAAAATCAACAAGAAATTAAGCAGTATGGTTAAAACTGAGACCTGTATTAAAAAAAATACTCAGATGTGTCTTGAATTACCTGACTAGAGAAGTGAATTACAACTGTTTGGAAGACTTGTTAAAACACACAGGCAGTACTAACTGCAGACTCCTAGTTGCCCCAAGTAAGCTAAAAGATGTCCATCCCTGGCTATGCACCTGCAGGTATAAAATGCTCCGAATATTTTGTTGCCCTGGGCAGCTCACTTGCTCTGCCATTACAGTACCTGTAGCCCTGTCCACACCCCAGGGGAACTTTGCTGTGCCTGCCACAGTTACTGTGACAACCATGGGCAGCATAATCATTTTTAGCAAATACTGGTTTAACAAGTAAGGGTTTGTGATGGTAGTGAAACAAGCCACGCAGTCTGTGATGTTACCAAGATGGGTGACTGTTCAAAAACAGCTCCCCAGGCATCCCTTCATACTTCTTGCCTTAACTTTGCCATTTTCTGAGCTGCTTGGTTAGTTCTCCCTCCCTGCCCAACAGCACTGCTCCTTGATATCCCAGCTCCTCACTCCTGACAATGACCTTCCTCTCCACTATTCCCCTTTTGGGGGGTTTGTTGCCTCATCTCCCCTTCCTTCTGAATTTTCACCTCCACCCACAGGAGTCTCTGTGCTGCTTTCCACCCTGCTCCTTCTGTTCAGGGTACAGTCCTTTAAGGTATTTGTGAATCTAATGGACCTGCATGCTGCCCCCTAAGACCCTGGAAGATAGTAAACACAGAAGATGCAGGAGTCATCTGAGGTATTCTTTCATTTGTTGGAAATACCACAAACAGAGGAAAACTGCCCAGGCCTTGACCTACAGTGTAGGTGGTGTAGGATATTAAAACAGAATGGTTAGTCCAGAGAGAAAAGTGATCCCGTGGTTTGAGCTTTGACTTGGGCTGGGAGAGACCTGATTTAAATGTCTGTTCTCTCTATAGATGTGGGAGTGTCATTGTCTCCTTCTGCTTCAGATTCCCTTTTTTTAGCATCAAATTTTCATAGCATTTTTCTGCAATGAGAAATACAATAAAACACGAGTGTGCTGTGATGTGTGAAGCTGGAGGAAAAGGGATACACAGGCATTTAGGCTAGATCTTTTGTTCTTTGCTTTTAAGTTGTGCCTACAGACTTACTGTTTTTCTCTCTGCAATTCCTCAGAAGTCGACGGCTCTCCAGTGTCTGAGATTGAAGGCCCTTTCACAACAGCAGATGTTGCAAGCAACTGTGTTTCCAGCGTTTCTTTCCATGAACCAGTGCTGTGGATTGCCTCCTATGCTCTCATGAGCCTGTGTGGAATTATCCTCCTCGTACTGATCATCCTGCTGCTCATTCCCCCGCGGTGCCAGCACCGCTACACGGACAATGACGTGGTCAACGACGAATCCTCCTTAGTGCGTCACCGATGGAAATGAGGAACCTGATGGTGAAACCTGAGACTCAAACAGAACGAAGAACAGACAACTTTGCCAAGGGGAAGAAGCCAATGCCTCGGTCCTTTCTACATTCATGACAAATTGCTGTTGAAACCCCACCAAATATCCTGTGTCGTAACTTTTATAGCTTTATTTTCTAACACTGATTCTGAACCAAAGCACTGTTAACCACCTCTGAAGTGCTAAGGTACTGGATTTGCTTCTGCAGTACAATGAGCTTTTATGCTCTCAACAGTATCTTCTTTAAAAATAAAAAAAAAGATTAAAAAAAGACCAAAAAAAGATAAAAGCCCACACCATGATGCTCTTCCGCTGTCTGAACAAAATTGTCTATCCCTCTTTCACAAAGGAGCTGTCAGTATTTTCTAACTAATCAAGCCCTGACTGTAGAAAAAAAAAAAAGAGAAAACCCTTAATAATAATTCTTATTAATTTCATTAAATGAATACGAGAAAAACCCTTAATAATCATTCTTATTAATTTCATTAAATGAATACTGCTTTCTGTTTACATCAGTTTATTTTGAAACTGTGCTTATGGTGCAGGGGAGGGAGAAAAGTCAGACTTAAGCAGCAGAGAAAAGCAAGGGAGGTCAAGAAGAAATGTTGATTTGTGGTTTCTTTTCCTCAAGATCACTGCTGCCACTTGAGAGGCTCATCCTCCCTGAGTGTTGTCACAGAATAGCTTGAGGTGGTGAAAACTGGGAAACAAACTTGTTCAGCCTTAGTGTAAAACAAGACTACCTCTCTTAATTTACAAGGATGCTACCACTGGTGAGCATGTGGCTTAGAACTGGTCTTGAAGCACAAGATGCTCCATGCAACCAAATGGAACTCTTTGGCTTTGAAGTAGTGGATTTTATAAAAATTAATACTTCGTGACTTTCCATGTTGGTGCACAAAAAAGAAGCCTTTCAGTTTTTCCCCTTCATGTGGGGTTTGTTGGGGTTTGTTTTTTTTTGAGTTGAGGCTGACTCATCTTTAGGAAAGGCTGATTTGCATATGTATAGACAGATGATAAAGTGAAGGTCTGTGTTCTGTGATTGCTTTTGGTATTTCTAGTGAGCTGTAACAAAGAGGAAACAACAAAATAACAAAGACAACCTGTTTGGGTTTTTTTATTTTATGCTGAGCTTAGCAACCTAGAAGTTCAAGGGAGAAGTTATCTGTCTTTATGGACAGGCTGTGAAGTGAAATTCTTCATGCTGGCTTGTTTTTCAACTTGAACGGCAGTTGGAGGTGTTTGGTTTAGCTTCAATGCTGTGTCAATCAAATCAAGAGTGTGTGTGTGTTGACTGGCTGAAAACAAACATGTGGTAAGACTGGAAACAGTAGTGGGAGAGAGCAGGGAAGAATATATTCACCCAGACTTCCCTTCTGCAAGTGCAGATCTTAATGCTGAAGTCAGAACGTGGTATTTTCTTTGCAGGGAGGACAATTTTTCTTGGCTCTAGGCAGTGAGCATTGCAAACCCTCCATGGCTCCTGCGTAACACTGGCCTAGTGGTTGGTTTTGAAAGATAAACGGTGTAAGGTTGAGGAGTTCAGTGATAACTACTAGTTATCTTGGGGGTTTTTATATTCGAAAAGAAAAAAACACATTCCTTTGCATTTTGATAGCCAAGCAGTTTGCATATCTGTGTGGGAAACAAGGAGGGAGGGAAGAAAAAAGAAAAAAAGGAAGCTTATCTTTAGTTTTGCCTAGAAAATGTTCTGCCTATAATCCCTTCATATAGCCTTCTGCTTCACACTGCCTCTGCATCTGGCTCTGCGTGGAATAAGCAAAGATTCCTGGTTTTCAGGCACTGTGCATTTGCAGAGGTGCACGTCATGGGTGTGAAAATGAAACACTGTGGGGGTTGTTTTTAACTAACTTGTGTATTTCACATGGTAACTGGAAGTGCCTGTGGCTTTCTTCCCTTTTCAGTTCTTGCATTTTCAGATTGCTCAGCTCAACAGAGTGAAATAATTGCTGTTGTGATCTGAGAATTTCTCTTGGGATTAGGAGTCAGAAACAGGAGGAAGTTTTGAGTTTGTCTTCTTCCTCTGCCTCAGTTTTTAAGAGGAGAAAAATTGTGAATTGCAAGAAATATAAGAAGTCATAGAGCTTAGCTGTTTTCTCAGTGTTCTGTTTTCCATATCTCTTTCTTAATATCTTAGGAGCTCCATATGGTCCTCCTGGATTTGTTTTTACACGTAACAAATAATTTCAAACCTGCATTCCTTCTCCTCCAGCATGGCAATAGAAGTAATGCTTCTGCCACCTGTTTCAAGCAGTGAATATTTGGATTGATGCAGTGGTAAACCATAAACCCTCTTTGAATTCAGAAAGTAATAACACTCTGAAAAAGTTTCATTGCTGTTTCCCT
Organism: Acanthisitta chloris; assembly: GCF_000695815.1. Lineage (NCBI taxonomy): Eukaryota > Metazoa > Chordata > Aves > Passeriformes > Acanthisittidae > Acanthisitta > Acanthisitta chloris. The sequence continues at coordinate 51,591 of NW_008674439.1, forward strand.
CCCCTCACCCCTCCTATCCTTACCACAAAGAGTTGTAGGAAGGAATTTATTGGGAAAGGTTCTTAGTATGCATTCTAATGACCAGTGAGATTTCTTCTGAGCTGTTTAACAAAGTCCTTTTAACAAAGTCTTTTTAGTGCACTGGATCTCATGTAAAAGCCTTTCCAGTTTTACCCTTTCGCTTCTGAATGTCATTGGTCAAGATATTTTAATAGAAACACTTGAATTACAGGAGCAATAATCAAGTAGCACAAACAAAATACTAATACATTCTCGAGATCTCATGGCATTCCTTGCCACTAAAATTTGGCTTACAGTAAAAATGCAGTTAGCAACATCTGCTAGCAGCACAAACTTCATCTTGGCTTGTAAATTGATACTTACACTGGCAGATATTCAGGTGAGTATTGCTTTGTTGCTCTGGCAACAAGAAGAGCAATAGAAACCCTTGAGGGTTCATTTTTAGCCTACAGCACATTAAGAAAAATAATGCTCTTGAGCATTTTTGTATGGAAGATGAAATACAGTGACAGACTACAGCATTACCAAGTGAGTCTCACTAGTGATCTCTAATTTTTTTTTTTCAAATATGCTGTGAGGTATTTTATGCTCCTGTTAACTAACTTCAGAGATAAGATTAAACTATACCTAAAAAAAAAAAAAGGGGGGGGGGCACATTCACAAAGAAAAACCCCAGAGCACTGAGTAAAGATAGTACTGGAAAATATCCTCTATTTATTATGGGAGACAGGATGCTCCAAATCACAGCATTCCAAATCACTCCTTGTACATGTATCAATATTTCTTAGAAAACCAGTGTTCTTCTGATGGGAATGTAATATGTACCATGACAGAGTCAGAAAACTGTGTTTCACTGGGTGCTTCCTTTTTTGGGTAATTGATCCTATCAGTGCAATCACTTGGGATTTGAAGGTGTGTGATTTGAGTTGGAGTAGTTAAACCTGAGTTCTGCCACGGGAATATGTTAGTTCTATCCCACTGCCTTCACAAGTTTTAGGAAGGCTATCCTGGGCTTTTTGCCTCAATTTAAATGCTGAAGAAAAGAGATGAAGCGTTTTAACAAGCCTTTTGTTCAGGTTCTGTAAAAGGAGTTAGGTAGAGGGGATTGTTCTGTTTTTAAGGTGAAAGGGTTTGTATTTAGGATTTGTATGCTGGATCAACCTAAATGCAATATATCAAGGCAGTGTAGCCTCCCACTTCCCAGCTCTGATGCTGTGCAGGTTGACTAGTGATGCTCACAGAACTGTGGGGTTTGGTTTCTTGTTACAGGTGCTCAACAGTTAAATTTATCAGCCAAAGTCAACCTGTGAGTATCCTACCCAGTTCCTTGTTGTGTATGGGCTGGCTGTGTTTCACTGAAGGATGAGCCATTTGTCTACCAACCTTTTCCTTTTAAATATTAAAAGGCTTATGAGAGTTGCTAACACAGCAGGTTGTCAGAGAGAGAGAGAGAGAGAGAGAGATCCTGGAATTTTCTGCTCATCCAGAATGATTGTGCTGCTGAAAGCTTCTTTGATTTCTGTGGGGGTTTCCAACAACTGGGCTGGTTGGCTGTCATATCCTGTTCTGAGACATACATATAAGTAGCAATATGAGCTGTGTAATGACCTATGGAGGTGCAAGTAAAGGAAATTATGAAAGGTGAAATAAGCTTCCTTTAACTTCGCTTTGTTAAAACTTTCAAGAGTGTAACAGATTGATCCTTTTAAGAAAGGGCTATACAATTTACCAAGACATTAGTTCCTGTCAAACTTGACTCTCTGACTGATAAATTGTTCACTTTTGGCTGCTGAAGTTCTTGCTGCTGTTCAGGGAAGTGAAAACAGATTGGTAATGGGATACGAGGAGTGTTCTGAGCCAGTTAGATTTTCTGGGGTTTGAGGCCGAAGTAGATGTTAAGCCAGGTTTGTGACTCATCCAGCATCCTGGTCGTGGTTCCTCAGGAATGTGAGCAGGAACAGTTGTTGGCTTCAGCCAAACCCCTGGATGAGATGGATCTGTACCACAAAAGCCACTGCAACAACTTGTACTAAGTGACCAAGGGACTGTGGTGTGAAATGTGGAGAGGTTAAATAATTGAGTTTTCTGCCAGGCTTCCAGGTCTAGGCTGAGGCTCCTTGGGAGAGCAAAATGGGAGAGCAACAGCAGTTGCTGACAAGCTGCTGTAGGTGTGACATCAGTCAGTCCCATGGCTTCTTTGGCAAGGGCTCACTTGTCTGAATATTTTGAAAACCAGCACTCTGCGTGCCCGTTGGTGCTACTGGGAATTATTCACTCACACATGAATAAGGGGCACAATCATCTTTAAGCAGAATCATTGCCCAGTTGCTGAGAATTCCCCTCTCTGTATAACAAAGTGTGTAGTGCTGTGTCTCACCCTTAGCAATAGTCTGTTTGTAAGCAACAAGTTACCATAAAACATGTTGACACCACTGACTGTACAGTAGTAATATAAGACTGTTTTGTGTTTGCTTTGGCTGGATCTTGGTGGTCAGGTAGTCTTTGAAATACTGGGAATTTTAGATTAGACTATGAAAGCATATACAGAATTAAGCTGGCCAAAAAGTGAAGCACAGAAAGCAATTTTCAGCATTTCAAAGGAAGTGTCTCTCTTCTTTTTTAATTGATGATAATAACATGATGTATTTTAGTATAGTTGCTGTCCTACTAATTTGCTGGTTGTAAAACTGATTTTTCTTACTGTCTTCTGGCCCACTCACCCCTGACCTCCCCCCAGAATAAGTTCTTAAAAGCTGAAGACCTCCATGTCCAAAATTCAGCCTTGTAACAAAAGGTATGTTTTTCTTGTTCACCATTCACAGACCTGTTTTAAAGTAGTTTCCAAGGCTTTAGAAATTACCTCTAGGTTGAAAATACTTGCAGTAGTATTAGGAGAAGAATTACAGCCAAAACTTTATCTGTGCAAATGCTCCCTGAATTTTTCTGTGTAGGAAGAACTCCTTTGTGCATTTGATTAGGTTTTCTAGACCACTTTCGCTTCCCACTTGGAAATACTCAACCACTTGTTCTTCCTCACTGGTCCTGTACATCTCCTTTTTCTCCATCCTTAGGAAATACAGAGGTGGAGAGGAGGACCACAAGGAGCTGTGAAAGTGCCATTCCTTAAGCAGGTGACAGTTCCTTCCCTGAAGGCTGTGACCTTTTTTAGTCCTTACACCAACACTTAGTGTCTGTTGGCTCTTTTTGCTGGCAGAGACACTTCTGCTCCTTCCAGCTGAGCAACACAACCTGCTCTGATTTACAGCCATGTGCTCTTAGGCAAAACACTTGAATAAACTCCATTGTATGTAACAATCATCACATCCCTCTTTGATGAGGGAAAAGCTCACAGAGCCAAGTCAAACCTGCAAAGGGCATGTTTATTCCTGTGTTCTTCAAGAGGGATTATATAGTTGAATGTTTAAATGGCTGTACTTCCAACAGAGCTGCCCTTTGGAAAATTCTGGGGGGAAAAAATGGACTTGAGAATGTTGAAGTGGTACTAAAAAGACAACTGACAATTCCTTGGTAGCACAAAAGTGTGTATTACTGTAATGTGTCCTGGAAAGAATTGCTTTGATAGCCAATACTCTATGTGTGCATAAACTATACAAAGTTAAGTGTTTCAATAAGACTTAGTCTGAAACAGGCAGTTCACATTTTTTATTGAGCATTTTATACAGAGATGCAGAGATCTTTTGAGACTTTAACACTACGTCAACTATTATTTGATAGTCCTAGAGGAAGTATGGAAAGGATTTCACCTTTATGGAAATTATTCCATGTTGTAGAGGCATTTCTTCACCTGATTTTATTTTTTTTTTAATAGACAATGTTTTTAACATTGACTGAAGGAAAATGGGATCAAAACTTTGAATAAAGGGGTATAGTCTTTCTAATTCAGTCTTCAGGTGATGTTAGGATATCTATCCCACTTTCTGTCAAGCCTCATTACTCAATTTTCCAGAAATTTGATGCTTTGTACTTTCAGGTTTTGCCATTTTCAGATAAACACTATGTAAAAAAAAAAATCAGATTTTATGCTGCTTAAAATAAATGATTAATTCTTTCAACCTATTCTGTGTGTCTTTTTCAATCCTGTGACGATGAACTTCAAAGCTGATAAATTATATCCATCCAAATTCTTCCTGTGACTTTTAATTCTGACTTCTGGCTTTAGCTCTGAGGGGAAGGCAGGACTGCTTTAGAGCTCATCTGAAGAGGGCACAGACACAAGCTCTGCCAGGGGAGGGTTAGGTTGGATATTAGGAAGAGATTTTTTCCAGAGAGAGTGCTCAGGCATTGGAATGTGCTGCCCAGGGAGGTGGTGGATTCACCATCCCTGGAGGTTTTCAAGCTGAGACTGGATGTGGCACTTAGTGCCATGGCCTAGTGACCACGGTAGGGTTGGACTTGATGATCTTGGAGGTCTTTTCCAACCCAATTGATTCTATGATTCTATGAACCTTGCAGGCAAGTTTAGCTCCAAGGTGATTTTTACCCTGTTTATTCCCAAAAAAAACAGATGTACTTGCTTCAACTTTCAGCATTGGACAGAATCGGGCGCGGCAGACACGAGGCTGAGAAGATGAAGGCTGTGCTCCATGCCTTGGGGCAGTGTTTGTGTCGCTGCCCTGGGCTGGGGAAGGGACACAGGTCGATGTGTCTGTCCCCGAGCAGCGAGCGCTGCTCCGCGCCCCTTTCCCCGCCAGGTGGCGCACGAGGTGTGTGTGCAAACAGCGTTTTGGTCCTGCCACATTTTCTATTTCTTGCTTGAAAAAAACTACTTTGGCTTCCTTGTTTAAATATCCTACCTAAAAAGTCCTTAGCTTAGGGTCTTCTAATCATTTAGTAATATCCCTTTTCTTCCCTCCCTCTAAAAGTTTCTTTAGAAAAGTCCATTACCTTTAAGCTTTTGTCTTTGAAGGTAGCACAGTGTATTCTGCATGTTGGTAAATGTAGGGGATTGGTCAAGCAAGGCAGAGCAGCACTAGCTGTTAAATACTTTTCCCATCAGAAAGTTGGCTGGGTTTGCTTATTGCTGTCCAGATATCCAGTGAAGCCTTCCTGTCATCACACAGCTTTCCTCACAGGGCTCACTGTGCAACTTTTCATTCTTTTTCTTGTGATTCAACTTCTCTCAGGCTTTTGAAATTGCTATCCTCATCAGGCTCATTGAATTCAAAACTGTAAAACTTTCCATTCACACTTGTCTAGCTCATCTCTTTCCCCTTCAAATCTGGCCTGTTTAGACAAAACAGCTTATAAGTTTGTGTGTAAAACACAAAAGTCAGAATTTATTGCAAGAATATGGCTTGCTTTTTTTTTTTTTTGATAAGGACAGTGAAGTGTTGACAAATATATGAAGTTTTGCAATTCAAGTGCTCAATGTGATTTTTCAGGAGAACATGTAATTCTGATGGCCAGTTAAACTGTAAATACTAACTATTCTTCTCTTTCTGCACAAAACCAAACTCTTTTTAAAAATAAATGTTTAAGAGTTTCCTTTCTTTTCCTTCTAGAGGTTTACAACTAACACGTGCCTATACTTTGACTCATCAGTTGTTTGTCTAGGAAATTCCATTGCATTTCCCAAGAAATACAGATTATAGTAAAGGCTACAAGTGCTGCCAGTACCTATACAAATATTATCATGTTGGATTTTTACAGTTGTTGGCTGAATAAAACTACTTTTTATGGGTAAACAAGGTGAGGTGACATCTTTGCTTACCTCCCCCTCTCTAGACGACAGGTCTGAAATAAATCCATCTCTCTCACTGTCTGTGTGGGTTTGGCTTCAAAAGTGGATTTACTGTGAATTTTTTGCTCTTTTAGATCTCCAGCATCATCTCCCAGTGACCTGAGCCCATCATGGTGGCACCAATGTGGGCTCCTGTTGAGACACCTGGTGTTGGCAGAATGGATCAGGGAAGAGCTCCAGGACATACCATGGGATGTCATCAAGCTACAAGTGCTTGAGACTGTTGATAGCATGGACCTTGCCTTTCCAGCTCCCTCTGGTAAATCTCTACTTCACTGAGTGGGCTTGCAGAATTGTTTGTGGGATTGCACAGGGTCTGACCTGTGCTGGCAGCTGCATTACAAGGAAACACACAGCAGATATCCTGTAGGACTATGCAAAGCCATATAAAAATATCCAACATTTAATAGAAGGGTTTTCCTCTCCCCCTCATTTTCTTCTTTTCCTTACCCTTGCCTCCCTCCTCAGAAAATTTTGGGTCACTATGTATTAATAAGGACTAAATTTGGACCCGTAATGTATTAAGCTATTGCTGCTAATACTAAGAAAACTTTCTCAGTCAACATCTTCTGTCTGGATGAAGCACAATTAAATATCTTTTCCATGTGTTTCTCTGGATTAACAGAGCATAAGAAAAACACAAAAATAGGCCCCACCTTTTTGTTGTTTAACAGGCCAGCAACATCCTGGGAGCTAGACTCACAAGCCTTACAGGTTTTCTGGCTTATCAGCTGAGAGTAATCAATACTTGCTTTTTGCCCTTTGTTCTATGAGCCAGTTTTGCATATCTGGCGGAAGGTGACTTTCATATATCCACAAAAGAAGCATCTAAAAACTGGCATCTTGTTCTAAGTATTTGCTCCTGGGTTTCATAAAAACATTCAAGATCCACCAGAAAAAACAAACAAACACCAAAACCTAACAGTAATTGTATTAAAATAGACATTTACATTCCAATTTCTCTACATTCCTCTTCATGCTACCACCGTGCAGGATGCTTAGTTTCCACCTGAATTATGGGCACAGTCACACAGTGAAGTATGGCTAAGTGATGGCAGCTTAAAGCTTTTCCACATTGCCATCCTTGTTGTCCATGTGTATGTTCTTATCTGCCCCAAGTCTAACTTAAAAATTGGTTAACTTAATCATCAGTTGCACATTTTATGTAGGTGGTCTATTTTTTCTGGTAGCCTTTTTAAGTTGCTGGGAACTCTACAAGCAAAGGTTTAGTACAGTGTTCCTTCTCTGCCTTACAAACTTTGCCTCTATTTTAAATTATTAAATTCTTTTAGGATTCTAACAGGATTTAAAAAATGCGTGTTAACCATTTGTGGGTGAGCAAAAAACATGCAAATTAATAGCTATGAGGACTGGAATGGCACTTACCTATTTGTCAGTCGAGTGGCGAGGATGAAGAAAACAGCTCTGGAGGTACAAAGGGCAGGGAGGAACTTGCTCTGCTGTATTTTAGCAGTGTTAGCCCATAATCTTCCCCTCCTGAGTGGCTTTTGTGATGATAAGACTAACATTGTGTACATAATTCACCTGTTCCATTTAGTGTCTGCAAGAGTCATTTGTTTCCTGCGTAGATTTCCTGTCCTGCTTATCACCAAAGGGTCTTAGAGCCTCACAAGCATCAAGAGTGAAGATGAATATGTTGAAAGTTTTTCACTAAGCTTTCAAATTACAGAATGAATGGGTACAGAGTAAGATCAGAAATGATACCTCAGACGTGTTCTGCATCCCACATCTTCCAGCAATTACTAAAGAAAGAACAGCATCACTTGTTTTTCTGCAGACACTTAACAGATACCTGAAGTAAAACACTTCAGAGTTTCCTAGTCCTTAGGTATTTAAAATCCCCTCAGCCAGAGAGCACTGGATGCCTGGGATTTGGCAGGCAGGCAAGGCAGTTACTGTGTTGTCTTGTTTTGTAGCAAATGCCTTGGTGTAGTTCAATGGAACTCAGGCAGTAATGACAACGAAGTCACCTGCTACACTTTTCTTGTGGGTAAAACCAGGTAAAATGACAGTTTTCCAATAGACACTGATTGCTAATGATGAGGTTTTTCACAGTAAGGTGTTGAGGTGGTGACATAGTTCCTATGGGCTTAAAATGTTTCTCAAGTGGAGTCTGACACCCACTAATGCTCATACAATAAATTTATTTATTTACTCTGAGGGTGGTGAAGCACTGGCAGGAGTTGCCCCATCCCAGGAAGTGTTCCAGGCCAGGCTGGATGAGGCATTGAGCAACTTGGACTAGTGGAAGGTGTCCCTGCCCATGGCAGGAGGTTGGGACTAGGTGATGTTTAATGTCCCTTCCAACCCAAATCATTCTGTGATTCTAGGATTTTAAAATTAAATTATCCCAAATCCTAGTTAGTTTTCCTTGCTTTAAGAAAAGTTGAAAAATTTTTCATTTGCCTACATCAAACCATAGCATTTTTTTGGGTTTAAAGCCACATTATTGTTACTTTAAGGGCTAGGAATGCCTTCAACAGTTCAACCATTTATTAGCAGAGGCATCATTTTCTCTTGTGCCATATTGCAGGAGAACACTTCCTGCAGAAATAATTGCATATTTGGAAAAGTAATTCAGACCAGTGTTGTCCTTAACTTTCTCTTGCCCTCTCACAACTCCTTTTCCTTTCTGTCCTGTGCTTTACATTCCTTATTTGTCCCATGCTACTGCTTTAATTATTCACACCCCCAGGTTTTATGGGATGTTGCTTTTCATTTGCAAGCTCCAGTACATTTGAACATAGCCAGCAGCAATTACTCCCTCAGGTTTTACCTGCAATTTATAGGATATTATAATATACTACTCACAGATGAGGGCAAGAAATGCCTTTACTCAGGGTCTGGAAACATTTATAGTTTTCATGGGTGTCCTGGGAGAAATGCTAAAGCCCCAGTCTAGCCTCAGTCCTATATGTGCCCTCCTGTAGGATTTTATTCATCTGTTTGCTGAACTAAACATAATTTCTGTGCATCGTTAGAGGAAGAAGGAACAAAAAAAAGCTTAAGGGAAGCTAAATCTGAGAGTTTTAAGGGCAGTGTAGTTTGAGCAATTTTCAGAATGAAATCACTAGCTTCTTTGTTTGGGTGTTGCCCAGCTTGGAGGACTGAGTTTCCTGATGATGTTTGAGTGGCTGCTCGAGTCCTTGGAAGCTGTCCTTGGTGTGAGCTGTAGTTTCCTTGGCTCAGTGTCAGGGCTGACTGGTGCTGGTGGAGCTGTGTCCACACACCTATCAGCCAGAGCATGTTGGAAAATGGAAATTTTAAAAACAGAAAAACTAGACCATGATGTGAGGCTCCTGACAGGTAATGCCTTTATCTCCCATGATCTGCCACAGACTAGAAACTCTGTGCTGCCAGAACTGTGCTGTAGTTTCCTGCTCCTAACCTCCAGGCTGGGAGGCTGGGGAAGAGGAGAGAAGTGGAGGTGCTTCCCCACACCCTGAGCGCAAACAGTGCCAGGATTTTTGCCGGGGCGATGCAAACCAAGGACTGAGCAAGCTACCCCACCAGCAGGGAAACATCCAGGTGAGGATGCAGGACAAAAGATGAACCCAGGGCTTGGCCCCATGGGCTGGTGCCCATGGTAGGGCTCATGTCATCCCAGTGCTGTGGCTACTGCCAGGAAAAAGCTCTCACTGACTTTCTGGGTTGGGTTCAACAGACTCAAAAATACCTGGTTCATAACTACCCATCCAAGGAGTGGCTGAGGTTGCTTGGTCAGTTCAGCCTGGAGGAGACTGAGGGCAGCCCTCAGGGCAGTCTACAGCTTCTCACAAGGGGCAGTGAGGGGACAGGCATTAATCTATCTGGCAACAGGAGCCGAGGGAATGGCATGGAGCTATGTCAGGGGAGGTTTAGGTTGAATATTAGGAAAATGCAGGACCAGGAGCTGGACTTCAGTGATCCACAGACTCAAGCTCTGCCAGGGGAGGGTTAGGTTGGATATTAGGAAGAGATTTTTTCCAGAGAGAGTGCTCAGGCATTGGAATGTGCTGCCCAGGGAGGTGGTGGATTCACCATCCCTGGAGGTTTTCAAGCTGAGACTGGATGTGGCACTTAGTGCCATGGTCTAGTGACCACAGTAGGGTTGGACTTGATGATCTTGGAGGTCTTTTCCAACCCACTTGATTCTATGATTCTATGATCCTCCCTTCCAACTCGGGAGATGCTGTGATTTTGACATTTAGAGAAAAAAAAACAAAAAACCCTCCAGCTTTCCAAGCAGGCTGCTGGGTGGCATGTGAACCTTCCTTTCCACCCCACCCGACACTTGATTGCTCTCTGCGGAGAAGAACGACGAAGTCAGCTAACTTTGTCGGGGCGGTGACAGGTAACCAACCGCTCCCTTTCCACTCACTTCCCGGTGCCGGCAGGAGAGTCTGGGGAGAGGGACGAGGAGGAGGAGGAGTAATGAAGCTGAACCAGCACTGTGAGTAGCAGCTCTGTAGCTCAGGGATTTGCTCTCCCCCCGAGCCAGTGCTGCCGCTCGCTGCTCCCGCATCGCTTGCTGGAAGCTTCCCAGCTCCCAGCTTTTTAATCTGGAATAATTCATGCTTGAGTCTTCAATATATTCTTTTTTGGGGTATTTTTTTCCCTTCTGTGAAAGTCCTGCTGCGTATGGGTGGGTGTGTATCACCAAGGTGTGGCTGCGTGGGGATCTTTAATCGTCTACGTATTTAAAAAAAAAATCCTACTATGGTGCTTACGTTTAGTGCTTTAGTTGCTGCCAAGGGTCAAGCAAGTGCTGGATGGTAGCTGCTGTAAGGTGGGATTGCCAACACACTGCTTGGGAACAGCAAGGGAGGTTTGGGTTGGATATTAGGAAAAGATTTTTCACCCAGAGGGTGATTGGGCGCTGGAACAGTTCCCCAGGGAAGTTGTTACGGCTCTAAGTCTGCCAAAGTTCAAGGAGCAGTGAGACAATGCTCTCAGGCACGTGGTGGGATTCTTGGTGTTGTCCTGTGCAGGTCCAGGAGTTGGACTCGATGATAGGGCAGAAATCTTAATGTTTATAAAAGGGAGACCCAAGAAGGAAAGGAGTTTCTAGAAAATGCACAATATTTTCTAGAAGGTTGGCAAAGTGAACCTACTGCATATTTTTGCTGGGGCTTTAGTTTAGTTAGTTCTGCTGAACTTGGTTTTCAGGGGCTTTAGTTTAGTTAGTTCTGCTGAACTTGGTTTTCAGGAATATCAAACCAATCATTTTCTTTTTTTTCACTTTAACAGACCCTTATGTTCAAGGATATATTTCTTTACACACCAGGAAGTATCTCGTGCTGTTAACACAGCTGTGTTCCACAACTGCAGTGTGATATGTTCTTGTTTAACATCATAAATTAGGTGGCTCATTTCTCCTGGATCAGGAATGCTTGATAGCATTTCTGGTGTTGAGGAAGAGTAGATACTCAATATGAAATTTATTTATATTCCTTCATAGTCAGGAAAATTATGGATCCTGTTGATTTCTTGGTGTGTAGATGTGCTGCTAATATGGTCCACGGAAACTGATAGAACTGAGAGAAGGTGAAACAGTCACTCTAGTCATGTTTGAGTGTCTTCATCAATGGCATAGACAGTGGGATTGAGGGCACCCTCACCAAGCTGTGTGGTGTGGTTGACACACCTGAGGGACAGGATCACATCCAGAGGGACCTCAAGAACTTCATGTTCCTTTGGGATGTTATGGGTGTGGATTGAGGGGAGTCTTGAGGGGTGTTTTCTGCTTGAAGATCAACTTTTAAAAATGAAAGGGGTTGTCAGAGATGGGAATGCAACAAATACTCTATTGCCACAGCTCCAAAGGCTGTGGTTAGCACAGTATATCACAGAAAATAACCAGTCTGTGTGCCAAGGACAGGAAAACTATAAGACTTTGCCTGTTGCTATGAAACTTTTTTATTACTTTGTTGGTTGCTTTTTGTTTTTCCCTTCCCAGGTTTGGTGAGATTAGCAGGACTCCTGTTGATGACGTTGACTGCTTGGTATTTGGGACAGTTAGCTGCTGTTCACGTACCCCCAAAGACAATATCTATTGCTAAACTTCAAGATATCGGAAGGAAACCAGTGTTGAGGGGTGCGTAGTTGTATTTCTTTTCTTTTTTTCTCTCTTATACTGTATCTCATGTTGTGTATTTATATGCTAAGTGACAAATATCTATATGCTAAGTGCAAGGTCCTACATCTGGGC
>NW_008674440.1:0-1815 GCF_000695815.1 Acanthisitta chloris
AGGTGGAGTGAGCTGCCCAGCTCATGGCTTGTTTGCCTTTCCAGATCTAAAATGTCCAAGTATTTAAAATATGTTTGGGATTTGTTACTGGTAGTTAGGGGCTACCCACCTGTTTTTAGCCACTCTTGGTGAGAGTACACATGCAATCTGTGCATAGGCTTTCCAAATGCTTTCATAAATCAAATGGGGGTGGCTATTAAAACCAGAAAGACCCTTCTTGCAGTGTTTCATGATAAGGAAACACAATTGCAAGTACAAAGGTCCATCCATTTGTGAGAATAGTAGAGTATTTCTGGGTTTAAGTTGGAGATGTTTAGAAGCAATGTAAAGGGGAAACACTCCAACCTATCTTGGACCTTCCAAGCCCCATTGTTTTATCTTAATAAAACCTATTTCCAGGTGTCAAAAGACTAAGAGTAATGCTCTTTAAAAAAAAATGCTGGTTGCTAAAAGTTCAGAAAAAGAAAGAGAACACAAAGAAAATTAACTTGAAACTGTCCCTCCTGCTCCCTATGGCCATGCCTGCCCCAACACCTCTCCAGCCCCATGACCCTGGAGCCACTAGTGAAGTAGGAAATATGCCTTCAGGGGTGGCAAACAGCAATGGAGAGGCTGAAATTAAGTACAGCATCTGCTTTATAAATAATTTGTACGTAGGAGGGGCTGGTAATTGAAGAAAATACAGAAGAAATGCTGAGAGAGAGAACACGCCATGCTAAAAGGTGGAGGGATGTGTTTGTTTCCGCAGCCACCGTCCAGTTACTGCTAACTCCCTGGAGTGAAAACTAAGCTGGCATGAAGCTTCAATGGAAAGAGGATTTGCCCTAGAGATGTACCTAAAAATAAACTAGTTCTGCATCAGAAGACACTGTGAATCTGGTTACATGAAATGCTTTACTAGTGTTTGGAAAAAGGACTTCTGCAGCAGAAAGCAATGTTTATTAATACAGCCAGAGCACTGTTTCAGATTTTAACTACTTCATTAACAGAAAGGTATACTTTGCAGCCAGCCACTGCAGGTGTCTCAGGGCCTTGTTTGCTGCCATGTGCTGGCTCTGCCTCTCCTCTGGTCATGCTCCCATGGGAAGTCCATGTGGCATATAACTCTGTGCTGGGCTGGTGCTGAGCCACCATCCCACCACGCTTGGCTTTTGTCCCTTCGAAGAGAAAAATGCTTCATTACAAACAAAAATTAAATCAGTGTCTCCACACAGCATCTCTTGAAGCCCCTGTCACCAGGAAAGAGGATTTTGTGCCTTGGCCAGCTGGGGCACCCCACTCACTGTCCCTGTTGGGAGCATAAGAGGCATTTGGGGTGAGAGCTGTGCTCTGGGGATGGAGGGGAATGAGGAGTCCAAACCCCCAGGGCATGGGCAGGGAGGTCCTCTGCTGCCTGCCCTGCAACTCAGCCCTGCCAAGGAACAACACCGACTCCTTCCCAAAGGAAAAGCACGTCCAGAAACTCTGCCATGCATGGCTTATGTGCTGGAGAGAATGTCTTTGGCTGACACTATGCTTGACTGAGTGACAGAGCCTTTCCCTGTCTTTTCACAAGTCTGTAAAGGCCATGAGTGCTGGAAAGCCTTTTAGTTTTCCCCCCAAAGAGACATAAGATATGCAACTCAGTCATGCAATTGCTTGTTGTTTTCCCACTGATACTGGAGCCAGCAGCATTTTAACCCTGGGCTCCCTAATGCCAGTGGCTGCCAGGGCAGTGAGCCAAGCTGCTCCAAGCTGGCCAAGCTGTTGGGAGTCAGCACTGGATGCTGAGCTGGAGCCCAGGACTGGTCAGCCCTTCTCACCAGCAGCATTCCT
>NW_008674440.1:1831-2757 GCF_000695815.1 Acanthisitta chloris
GTGCAATGCTGAGCTTGCAAGATAAGCCCCCAAGCTTTGGAGCTTCTTTCCCTTCAGTTAATGGGGTGGTGTTGGGTTTTCAGGGATGGGAAGGAGAACAGGAGGCAACTCACACAGCTGGTCCCTGCGACAGGGGTTGGATCTGTCCTGAAGTGCTGAGAAAGCTTTGAGTCATCCAAGGCTTGTCCCAGTGCAGGAGCCTCTCTTTGAAAGCTATGGACAATAATAAGCATCAATTGCTAGAGGAAGGGCCCCTGCAGGGACAAGGCAGCCAGGAGCTCAGGCTGAAGGACCAGAGGCCTCCCAAGCTCCTCCTCAGCCTGGGACAGCCCAGCCTGCTGTCCTGCCCCTAGTACATCCATGTGCAGAGCCTTTCCTTTTAGCCCAAGGCTCCTTGTGGTAAACTCTCTATAGAGAATCAGCTGCAGAGATATAACTTATTTCTGGGCTTCTCTGTAACAGCTCATTCAGAATTTGATCCTGTTCAGGACCTCCCTAGGCAGCAGGAGTGTTTCCATCTCTCCCAACTCCTACCATCACCATTTGCTGCAGCAAAGTGGTGTCTGGAGTCTTCTATCTCACAATAGCCTAGTCCCCGTGATGAAAAAAAAAAGGCTGAGTTTTGATTAAAAAACTCATTTCCTGAGGTCTTGGCTTGTGTGGGATGTGTAGCTCAGTTGCAGGGTTAGACACCCATCAGGACATTCCTAAGCACATCTACATGGGCCAGCTCTGTAATCCCTATTAACATGATGTCATTAGGGCTGACAGGCTAAAAAAAGTTCAGAACTGGATCCAAAGGAGTAACCATGGGACTGGGGGCAGGGACGTTTTTTTTTTTTGCTTTGACTTTCTTTTATCTTCTACTTTGCAATTTTTCTTAGCACTGTTTCAATCCATGGTTCACTTGCTTGATCTTGTGTTCA
>NW_008674440.1:2791-13723 GCF_000695815.1 Acanthisitta chloris
GAGCAGGGAAAGTTCTCTGAAGGCTTTTTCATAGAGCAAACATTGCGCTGAAGAGAATTTCAGTCAATTTTTTTTACCATTTATGGAACTCAAGTTCATAGCACAATTGCATCTCTCCAACCTAAAGATCATGTGCGACTGCATTAGTGGCTCAAAGTGAAGGTCTTCACCTCATTCATCCCCCAAGGGGCACACTGGGATCCTCCAGCCTGGCCTTCCCCTGTGAACTGGAGGGCAGGCTGAGTGGGACTGATTGGGTCAAACTTCAGAAGATTGCTCTGAGATGCTTGGGTAATTCCTGATGGGAACCATAGAGGCACATTGAGGAAGCCATGTAACTCCTGCTGCTCTTTAAGGACCATAATGAAAATGCCCTCCCTTCAAGATAGTTATCCATATTCAAAATCAAAGTCAAATGTGGACTCAGGGATATATTTATTTTTTAATTGTTTTAAGAGTATGACTTGAAGTGCAGGTCTGCACTGAGCAAGTCCTCTCAGCACGTCCTCTAATTATTGGTCTCCCTGTGGCTCAGCATTTCCAAATGACAACTGGACTTTACCATGTCCCAGACTGACAAATTGCATCCTGAGTTTGCCTCTCTCCTGCAGGGGCACTGGCTTTATTGTGCTAGAGAAATAAACAGTGTGGTAGTTGTAAGCAAAGTGCAATGACTGTACACTCCTGCAAATGCAGTCACACTGTTTTGGCAGCAAGGCTACTGCTCTGTTCGGTGATCCACTGGGAATGGGAAATTTTTAATGAGAGTTTTCATCTAAGAAAACCTGGGTTTTGATAGAAAATTTTCATAATTGAGTGATCTCTAATAGTCATTTTATTATGGCTTAAAAGAGCAGTTAAAAGCCTCTTGTTCTGTGAAAAGGCTTTGCTCCAAGATGAAAAAAATACTTCCATCCTTTGAAGGTAAAAAAAAAATAATTATAGGTGAGACCACACTTCATTTGCTCTTTTCTTTTTCTTTGCTAACCAAACAGCTCTAAGAAGAGGGAAGGGAAGAACTTAAACTCTGATTCAGGTTTTGCTGGCCCTACACCCTGGACTGGCAGGGTGGGCTGTGGGTTTCCCTGATGGATGGCTGTGGGTTTCCATGAAGGATTCCCAGTGCCTGCAGCACACAGGGATCCTTGGGCTGTGTATCTCCATCCCTGCCCCGTGGAGCAGTGAATCCAGGCTGAGCTGCTGTGGCTGCAGCACAGCCACACAGTACATGGCTGAGACTGCAAGTGCACATGAGTGTGTCCTCACCACAGTGTGCAGCTATGTGCAGTGGGGAGAGGTGGTGGCATGCAAAAAAATTCCTCCTGTGGATTTTAGGAAAGTATCCAAACCCAAATGTATGGGAGAAGCATCCTAGAAATGCTAATGAGCATGTGTGTCTGAAATGGAAAGTTTAATTCCTTTGTACCTCCTCAACCACTAATATCCTTTGAGCAGCTGTTGGCTCAAATTATTTTATGCCTCTGCTCTGAGTGTACTGGCCATGCCATACTCCCCTCTTGACCTGGCTTCATGGAAACATTATTTTCTTCTTGCCTGCAGTTTCTTTGCTTTACCCTTGTTTCTCACTGGACTTCCCTGCTTCAGTCCTGCCTTTTCCCTGACACAGACCTGGTTGATTTTTTAGTTCCCTGAACCATTCATTTTGGGATAAACTCTGTCCTTGTCTTGCACGTCTGTCCTCCTACCTCCATACATTTTGTCTTGGGTCTTATCCCAAAGCCCTTGGCTGAAATCAAGTTCATCCGAGTTCAACTTCATCCATTCAAGTTCATCCAAACCTTCAGACTGAATCCAGGGCTAAGAGCAGTGAGGCAGTGTGTCCCAGCATCTGGAGATTCCCAGTTGGAAATGAACTCACCTAGGTGAGAAAATTAAAATCTATGCCCCTAAAATCAGGTGCCTGATGCCACAGGGTTGGATAGTCTTAACTGCTTGACCCTCAGAGTCTTCTTTTTCCGGACCTTCCTTCCCTTCTATCCTCAATGCTCTTCCTAAACCTGCCCTTCATTTATGGCTTCCTCCAGTGGTGTCCTAAGCCTGATGGCTCTGTACAGCTCTTCTCTCCGTGCCTCCCCCAGGATTTCTGAACCTTGCCCCTATGTCACCACTACTCACACTTGGAAGCCATTCCCTGTTGTGGAGCTTCCACCAGCTTTATCCCCTTCCTCAGACACCCTCCACATGTTTATGAGCATCAATCTACCAAAGCATAAAACTTCAACAAAATCAGCTGTGTGCTCTCAGGATCCACCCAATAACTGGCCATCACTGTAGAGTGTTTTGCAATCATTTTGAGGCCTTGAGCAACCTGGTCTAGTGGGGAAGTGTCCCTGCCCATGGCAGGGGGGAGGGTTGGGACTAGATGATCTATAAGGTCCATTCCAACCCCTAAAGTTCTATGATTCTATGATCATTTTTATAAATGATTAATAGCTGTCTTGTGGGATCCCTGGGGAAAAGATGGCTTTTGGGGTTTTTTCCCCCTGAAGGAAAGAGAATACAGTAGTACCTTAGCTTTGGAAAAACCTTGTTCACACAGACTAGAAAGAAGTGTAAGAGCATTTGTGGCACTGCCTTTGTCTGGCATGATGCAGCATGACCTGCCTAGTGAACCTGTGGCTGATCTGAAATGCTCTGCAGTTCCCAGTGTCAATACATGCTGGAGGGTGCAGAATGGGCTGATGCTGGTCTGCTGCATGAGGAAGTGGGAGCTGCTGTTTCAAAGGTGCTGACCTTAGTGAGGTGCAGCACAAATGAGGCAAGGCTTGAGAGGGTGTTTAGATCAGCCTTAAGGTGATACTCCTTAAAAGAGAACACAAAAACCATGGAAAGGAGAACCCTAAATCATGCTAAGGTTGAGTGAGAGCTTTTGGGAATGTGGGCTGCCAAATATCAAAAAATCCAGGTATCAAAAAATAACTCAGGTTGAACTGTTAGGATTAACAAAATGATTAATTTCGACTTTCAGAATGTAGACTCTGGTTACATTTTTTTCCTCTTCAGATCTCAGTTTTAAAGCAAAAACTTCTATTAAAACAAAGAAAGAAAAAAAATAATCAAAACCTGGGTTGGCTCTTAGCCTGGAGACTCTGGGCCCCATCCCCTTTGGGATGATTTTAGTAGGCTTTACTCTCCCCACACTGCCCATCCAGCCAGCCCAGACCCCACAAACCAGCTGTGTGCCCACGGATGGGCTGCCCTGGCTCTCCTGTGACTTTGCTCACAGTGTGACTGGTGAGGATTTGTTGTTGATCTCAGTGCATGTGCCTCCCTTCCTGCCTTGATGGTAACGGTGCATAAAGCAAAGCTTTGTGTGAAAAAACAGAAAAGAAAAGCTGCATGGCCTTTTATCTAGCTTTTTTCCCCCCAGTTCTTACCTTCTTAGTAGCAACCTGATAATGAATAAATTGTACTGTTCTTGTGCATGATTCTTCTAACCCTACTCCAGATTTTTTTTTGAGATTCCCCACCAGCTTTTCAGAGTTATAGCCACTGTTTGCCAAAATGATTTCAACATGTGGACTTATAAAACCCTAATTACATTAGCATAAAAGATAAACTTTTTGTTTTTAAATAAAAAGATTTGTAAAATTGAATCAGGAACTACTTGCTGTTCTGTCATCCTCTTCCTTCTGCCACCCCTAACTTGCTCTCTCCTTCCCACAGTTTTGGGGTTGCACTCTGCTCAGGGAAACTGTGGTTCCACAAACCTGCACCTGCCTCCTGTGATGAGTGACATCAAATGTGGGATTTGACACCTTGAACTTCTCAGAGAGGCCTCCAAAGACAGAAGGGCTCTGAATTTCACCCTTTGGAATCACGTCTGGAAAATCAGAGGTGGGGCCAAACCTCTTCTCTGGGGATGCTGGCACTCAGCAGCTGGGAGCCAGCTCTGAAATCAAGGTGTTTTTGGAAAAGGCCAATGGAAACAGGCAGATCCCATTTCCTAGAGGTATCATCTGGTTGCCTAAGGCTTCTGAATCGATAGGGAGGCTTTAGCCCCACGTGTGTGACCAACAGTAACCCATGTTATTTCCACTGGCAGAAAGCTCTGGCAGAGCTGTAACTTCCTTAGGCACATTGGTAGCAAGACCTTGCAACAAAAGTGATAAGTGACAAATTTGAGGAGTTTTACAGTACTAATGCTTGTTATTGCTTCTCACAAAATGTTACCAAGCTTACAATAATCTTTACACTTTCAGCAAAAATGTGAACAGTATATTTGAATATATTAAAAAGAATTAAAAAAACATTTCACAAAAAACATTTGTTGCCATATGAAAGTCTTTCAGCAATAAATGCCCACACCAGTATTTAAACATTGTTAAAAGTATAATGATTTGTACTAATAAATTATGCAACAAGAGAGGTAAACAAAATAAAATTACAGTATAGCTCTCCATGTTCCTCCACTGAGCATCCGCAGCTCTCAGAAGCTCCATTTTAGATGACTAATTAAGAAACTGATATTTTCAGAGCAACAAAAATAAAAGCTTTTATTTGTTCATTTGAATATAAAACAGGCGTTATCACAGATGTACAAAGCGTACTGGTGGTTTAACATACAAGAAGGTTGCTGTCCTTTGCACATAAAAATTTTTGTTTGAATCTGTGATTGGCTGAGTTACATGAATTTCTCTAACCAGTCACCACACTCTATGAAATAACGCTGCTAACATTCAACTGATAAAAGGGACAGTCTTCCCTTGGGTAAAGTGTCAAGCAGGATTAAATATATATAATAAACAAGCACCATGAGGAATCTGCTCCTGTTTGATTAGTTTTGTGTTTAAATGTTCATTGTGTACCCTCTCTTTTTGTGCATGTGCATTGAGTTGATTACATGGTTTTGTCTGACTCCAAAAGCACAAGGTCACAAGACAAACATTTTATACATTCTCATGAATGGTTTATCTACAGTACAGTTTCTAATACAGAACAATCCTTCTTTATTGCTCAGTCTGATGGTGCTTAAATGTTTCCTTCCTTTTGCTTGCACAACAAAACCAGAAACTCAGTTTATCGTTTCTCTTAACTCAGGATTTAACAACCACAGATGACAGGTTGCAGAAGAGAGCTGTTATTAACTGTGTTCCACAACTGCATTGCAGTTTTTTTATTTTCTACAAATGCAAAGTTGACTTCGTGAAGGTTAAAGTGATGCTTTGAAAGACAGCAAGATCTGTTTTGCAGTACTGAGATCAGCGATAGCAGGACTTCACAAGTTAGTTCACACACTGCAATTATGTTTGTAATCAATCAACATCTTGTCTGAAACCTTACAACAACTTGCCATTAAGAACAGATTTTATTCTTTTTAGGGAGCAGAAAATGAATTTGACAAAGTATGGGATTGGTCTGCAGAGCATGAGAAGGGCTATTCACAGGACAGTGAGGGTGGAAAAGATGGTCTGAAAGAAAACGTGTCTGACGTGGCAAGATGCTCTGTACTGTACATGCAGACTAAAACGTCCCTACCTTTTAAAAAGATTTTTAACACCCAGCATCGAGACTCCCTTATACGTGATATAAACATGATTACATTTGCCCTGCAACAATCTTAGTCATGCATATCCGGTAATGAGAGCCAGCACACGAACGTCATTTGGGACAATAAGAAAAGCATTCTTGGACTGCAGCTGGTAAATCCCACTCTTGATCACAAACAGGTCAATTCAGTTACAACCACATGAAGGAAGGGGAAGGTTTTAAAAAAGGGGGCACGGGGCGCAGGGAAGACAACAGAACCGGGGGATCAAACCTCTCTTTTATCCAAAGGTAGTAAAATGAAGGCAGCTGTGATGCATGTTTTCTTACTCTTCTCCCGTGATGGCCTTGGGCTGGAGACCACGGGACCTCTCCGTTCTTTCAGCAGGCAGATGGGTTCCTCAGATGGTTCAATGTGTTTAGGGACTCGTTAGCAGACGCGCGGCGCGTGCCCAATGGGTGGGAGTGACTGTAGCTCCTCTCCGTTAAGGAATAAATTAAAGACCAGCGAAACAATCGTTTCCTGTAAATGTAAACTGGATGCGTTGGCCACCGAGCTACGTGTCCTAGCTGAGAGGCAAATTGATAACTCTGTGCAAATAACCCCAAAACGTTTCCTTATAGCAATAAAAACACCAACTAAAACAATGAAAAAAAAATTGTGCAACAAAGTTCTGCAGCTAGACAACAGTGCTATTCCTCAACCTGCCTTTTCTAAGTCTAACAAGTGTATGCACATGCCAGCACGAATATTTATTGTTGCCTCCATGGCAAAGAAAAGAAAATTATTGTAGTGCATTTTTAGTCTTAAATTCATTCACTGCCTTAAAGGCAGCAATAATTCCACTTGCTGGTATCTAGAGGATTCTTTTTGACAGGGATACTTAGCAATCCAGGATTGCTTTTTCTTTTTCTTCAAAAAATTTGTGAGTAACATTTGATTATCTACAGTGGGAGACACCATGCAAGTGACAAGTACTGCATTTTAAACTTTAAAATCTTTTGTCATTAGTGAATTTATATTTCATATATATATATTTGATGTGATACTATCCACTCAAGATAATACAACACTTTGTTTTTATATTAGCAAACATTTCAAGAGTTTAATATTCTTGAATGTTTCTTCTCTTTTATAGTTCTAAAGAGATCAAAATAAATTAAACGTTTTGTACATAATTACAGAAGAAGTAGTTAACTTATTTTATCTTTTTAGTTTAGTACAAAGATATTTGCAAGCTCATTGCCGAAATACACCTTATTTATAAATTTCTTCCATTCTAACGCTAACAGCAAAGGCTCTTTGGCCTTTGGGCTTTCAGCATCTCTGACAGAAAGCTGCAAGATTTCTAATTGAAAGGTGCTACTTTGGGTATTCTCCTCGTACCACTACATAGTTTCCTAAGATGTGGGATCTAAAATGGCTTAAGTTAGTAACGGATCCGTATTCATCAGCTTTTTATGACATATTAAAACAAATGAAGAAAACAATTATTTGAATTAGTATGCAAATTGTTTTAAAAGAATCCATTTGGAGGGCAGAATAAAATCAAAATCTACTTCAGCTTACTTAATGTAAAATACAAAGCCACATTTACTCAAAAAGCAGTATTGTCCAATAAGCAAAAAAAAAGGTTTAAAATGGGCTTTTCCAACACACTTAAGGGCCTTACCCCATAGTCCTTCTTTTCTAAAATTTAGTGGTAAAAGAAAACATTTCACATTGTATTTCCTGCCAATCGTGACTGCTTTGAAAAGTTGTCATAGAAACAGTTCCATTCTGATGAGTGTCAGCATCTTATCTGCACACTTTTTTAGTGGACACCAAAAAATTTTATACATCTATAGTAAAGTCCATGGAAGCTTTAAGGTACAAGACTACATGTTGTAGGCCACATAGATGGGATCTAGCTGGTCTGCCAAAAATCCATCTCGTAGGTGCATACGTTGTTTCTCTCCACGGGAGTTGATAGGAATTACACCAATGTCCACAACCACCACCACCCCTACAATCAGATAATGTTCCTCCAGGACCACGTTGGTGACCAAAGGAACCAGGTCCAAAGCTTCTTGCTCTGATCCATCCAGCTCAACTACAACGACCAATAAATTTGTCCAGGTAAACACAGCACTGGAATGAAAGAAAGAAATAATATTAGTGGTGGGTTCTTTTTCCCCATTCCTTTCTCTTGCACCTTGGTTACCTTCTGTTTCAACTCCTCGTGCTCCTTCTGTTTGCTCAGCACACAGTGTAAGCAGCAAGAGAGAACATGTGACAGGCAGAGCAGAGGAACAGCCCCATGAGCTCTCACTTTAATATTGCTGCAATATTAAGTATTGGGCTGAACTTCACAGAAACTTGCTCATCAGAAGTAGGAGGTAGTGAGACAACATGTGGTTCCCTCTGAAGCCAGAGAACTGCCACATCTCTGCTGTGCTCATGGAGTGATGTGTGTGTGGAGGTGTCTTCTCTGGGGTTTTTTGAAGTGCTGCCCAGAAAAGCAAAGGAGGTTAAAAGAGGAGGCACCACAAAGAACAGCAGGAACAGAGTTTGAGCTGAAAGATCTGTGGGATAAACCCTGCCTAGTGAAGGGGTGTGGAGCCCTGGGAAGGTCCATGGCACAGGACAAGCTGCAGAGGAGGAGACATCCTCCCTGCACAGTCTCAGCAAACAGAGCTGTGTGCCTTCTGGACTGGGCTGGCTGCTGTCCGGGCAGGTCAGAGCTCAGCACAAAAAAGGTGCAATTTTTCTGGACCAATTGATTTCCACAGAAATAAGCTGTGTCTCCATCTGGTTTATTTTGGCTGATTTGTTTCTGTTGGGTTTATGGTGACAGGATTTTTTACATTCCTGTTTAACAGTTGAGATGGTCAAGTGAACACGATTATCACCAGTATCTACTCTTTGCTAAAAGAACTTTATAAGAACCCAAAATTTTGGTTAAGCCCTTGAGTTGAAGGATGATGCATTTATCCTTTCAAATATGGAGGCTGGGAGGGTATCAAAGCCTGGTGTATGCTTCCCTCCATCCTCCTCCTCACATCTCCAAGGTCTCCAAAGCCTCTGAAGTCTCACAGGAGGCCAGCACAGCTCAGCCACAAAGAGCAATCTCATTCATCCTTGTAGGTGTTTAAGACACAGACAATGGTTATTTCTTTCTCTAACTTATTCCAAAGAATAAATAATAATATTCTACACATGTGACTCATACATCAAGCCCTGTACTTTACTCTCCTTTACCTTAGAAAATCAGGGGATAACTTCCTAGAACTGTCTTGAGCATAAGCATCTGAAAGTTAGAATACATTATGTATATAAACAATCTTCAAAAAGAGCTACTTACCCTAAGGTCAATGCTTGATTGAGACAGAAGTGCACTGTTTCAGTCTACCAAGACAATTATGAAAATCCCTGTCCTGTGGAAACATATCTTACTTTGCCCAAAGGTTAGCTGAGAAAATGTGCTCTATGTTGATGCTTGACAGAAGAAATTTTAGGAGAAAAGTACTTACTCCTAAAAAAAAATTGGTTTCAGATCCTGCCTAAGTACTATTTGATTGAATTCTTATGTGCTTATTGATCTGGAAAACTAATGACCAGCCAAAGCAAGGCTGAGCAGGTCCCTTTTGACTTAGTACTGCTGTGAAATGAATTTTCACTCGTAATTATGTTTTCACAGACATTCTAGTAAGTTTTGATTGATGCCAAATACTAATGAAGTGAAGTATCAGTCTGCATAGGTGACCAGGTCCAGAGAAGTGCTAGAATCTAGAATTTTTATGGGTTCCTGTACAAACATCTAAATTAGTATTATATGTGTTTTAACAAAAAAAGCCTGGGGAGGTTTTACTAAAATGTAAGTTCATGTTTGAAACCAAGGCTTAGAACTACTGCTAGTTTGTACTTGGGAAAGCAACTAATAGCATGAGTCAGGAGCAGGTCCCTAAAACATGGTGTAGAAGAACTTAGTTCGTCTGAATTCAGGAGATTTGATTCCCAAAACCTTCATGAAGCTTCTATTAAGTCTTAGAGCCACTGACACTCCTAAGCTCACTGTAATTTAAAACTCATTTCATATGTCATGATTCTAACCCACTGGACACTGTCAGTAAAACATTACCCTTCGTGTTCTCACCAGCTGAGAGGATACATTGGCCAGTGAGTATCACTTATGAAAACTATGAGGAGAGGCTGAGGGAGCTGGGGGTGTTCAGCCTGGAGAAGAGGAGGCTCAGGGGAGACCTTCTCACCCTCTGCAACTCCCTGACAGGAGGTTGGAGTCAGGTGGGGGTTGGTCTCTTCTCCCAGGCAACCAGCAGCAGGACAAGAGGGCACAGACTCAAGCTCTGCCAGGGGAGGGTTAGGTTGGAGATTAGGAAGAGATTTTTTACAGAGAGAGTGCTCAGGCATTGGAATGTGCTGCCCAGGGAGGTGGTGGATTCACCATCCCTGGAGGTTTCAAGGTGAGACTGGATGTGGCACTTAGTGCCATGGGCTAGTGACCACGGTATTTTGTGGCACTAAAAACACTTTAAAAAATGCCCAGTGTAGGCACACATCACAATAAAAACAGACCATGCCACTCCTTCCCTTGTGCCATGTTGTGACAGAGGAGGTCCAGAGTCAGAGGTTGTTAATTTTGTGCTAAACTTTCTTAAGAGACAAGAATAGTTTCAAGTGACCTTTCAGATCTGATCCTCAATGACAGAAGTTGCCCAGAAGGATCACATGTCAGTCAACAAGTCACCCTGTGTCCTCCATAGTGTCAAATGTTACAAAATGAACATGTGTTTCTTGGAGCTGTTTTTGCAGACTATTGACTGGACATACCCAATACCTTTTGCTTATAATAGGAACTCATGCACTGATATCCTTAATGGGTCACTGTAACCAAAACAACAATGGTCTCCAATACCAAGAGAGGCTCATGCCCCCATCCACAGAAAGGCATCTACAAATTATATATAAAACCAAATATTTAGGTGGCTATTGTTTTGCCAGTGATAATGACAAAAGGAGGGTCTCTAGGAGAAGCCAAAAGAGAAGTTATGTGACAGACATCAAGGACTCTCAGGACAAGGACTATGAATGAAAACTCCATGACGATGGTTTGAGAGAGCTACTAGGCAGAGGATTTGTTAGGAAGAGGCTGTGAACTGTGAGCAAACCAGATGTTGTCACTCTGAATCACTGTGTGCTCCTTTTCTGCATGGACTGGAACAGAGACACATCTAACTCATCAGTATTCTCTCTTTTTGAGGAAAAAAAAATACCCTGAAGACTTTAAATATTGGCCTTTGGACAAAGGGCAGCATTAGTACAATGTGTTTTCTGAACTCCTGCTCATGTGCCTTGTCACAGGTTATCCCCTAACTACTGGAAGAGTTAAGGCACTAAGAATTATTTGCATGTACTTCTACCTT
>NW_008674440.1:13845-19187 GCF_000695815.1 Acanthisitta chloris
CACTCAGGATTTCCATGATTGTGGAAGGAAAAGGATCATAAAAGTGCTCTCAGCAGTCTTGAAAACAGGAACATAGTTAAACATTTTGAGTACTGAAACTCCTAATGACTTTTCTGCAGTGTGATAGGGCTATTTCATTCCCTGCCCATGAGCTCCTAATTTGAGGGGATACAAACCTCTGTCAAACAGGTATTGCTAAACACATTGATTTATGAATCTGTGGCCATCTTATAAAAGAGCAGTCCTTAAACAGCTTGATCTGAAAAGTTTCCATCCACTGCTGATACTGATCTGACACATTTTCAGGGGGAATTTCATGACACCCTTGAAGTGGTCTGTATGAGGGCACAGAATCCAGCTCCTTGTAATGGCTGGCTGGCACAAGACCATACCAGCAGCAACGATGCTCTAGGGAGGAGGCAACAAGGCAAACCCTCAGTTACAGCCAGCCAAACAGTAATGACTGGCTGGCACAAGACCATACCAGCAGCAACGATGCTCTAGGGAGGAGGCAACAAGGCAAACCCTCAGTTACAGCCAGCCAAACAGTTAACTGCATTCATTTTAACAGATACTTCAGAAAAAAGCAAGGTGTTTTCCTAAAGAAACCAGTCCACTTGCTATGCTTCATTCATTACTGTGTTTCCTGCTCCAGGCCACACCTCTGCAGCCTGGATTGGAAAGAAAAATGGAGAGTCACATCTTATACTCACTAAATTGTTCTGGCTGTTGCAACAGGTTCATTTTGGTGGAAAGGTGAAGAGCTGAGCTGAGGTTGTATCAAAACAACTACCTGACTCAGTCTTCTGGTGCAAGAATAATGAAAAGCAATATGTTCTTATGTCAGCCTGCAAAAATGATTACCTGCTGTGTACATCTGAGGAGGTGATACATTGATTAAGACAACATCATTATTAACTCATTGATTTAGTGCTTCGATTTCCATTGTGACCTTGATTTGATCACTGCTTCGTTTATTAATAACCAATTCAAAAGTAACAATGCGTTCACTAATGAAGTTTATTAGTGTGTTCACTTGCTTACTAATAACAACTGTCCTAAGGCTTGAACTCTTACCAGTTTGCTTTTCCTGGTTAGAATATACATCTCAAACTCCAAGAAACAGCTACTGATCTACATGAGAGCTGTCTGGCTTTCTCCAAGTAAAAGTTTAATCCTTCACTTGCATTTAAAACCACACACACACAAAAAATGAAACATCAAATTAACTTGGCAGAAAACAGTCCTTTCTTATGAAATCTGTTTGTGAAGTTTCACAAAAGGACACATTTACAGCTGGGTTATAAATCCTGTGACCATCCTGACAGGCCATTTCCTGGATCAATTGCAATATCCAAGGAAAAAACCCAGACATTATAGATATTTCAGCTTTTTATAAGGGCCCTGGTGTTATATAATCCTTACCATTCTGTGATGCTCTTGTGTGCTCTAATTACAGAGGTTTCAATATCGATCGGATGGTATCTCATTCCTCGTAATTCCATGGCTTCATCTAATGCACCCACAACATAAAGTGCATCATGGCGTTCTAGTTGTAAGGGGAAAAAAAAAAAATTAATGGTTCTATTCTCCAGTACATTAAATTACAAAAATGTTCACATTAATAAATAAGTAAAATAAGTATAACATAAGTTATCCTCAAATTTCTGAAACCCCAAAGTGATTTCTGAACTAATGAGCATTTTCCATTACTGAAGTGCAATGCAGAACAGAAAGCAGAAGAAAGGAAGGCAGAAACACTATTCCTGTTTGACTAAGACAAAGGTGGAAGCCTTTATCCAAAGACAGTAGCATAAATTCATGTTTTTCTCCCAGGTGGATGCAGAACAGACTCATTTGTCTTTTAAGGCACTGTAAATAGACAACAGGCTCCTGGTTAATCTCTCTCTCTTTTTGGTTTTAAAGAGAAAGGATGGATTTGATCCTAACAGTATGTCTGATATTCTTCCAGTAGCTTTGAGATGGTCAGTACAGATGTCTTCAGTGTATTACAGAGGTGTTTATCAACAAACTAAAAATACATGCTTTATGCCAGAGAGCAAATTGCTCATTCAGGCAAATGACATGCTCTGGAGTGTAATGCTCTTATAGGAGAGATTTCTACCTACGAAAGAAAGAAATGAGGCTGAAATTGCACTTTTTAAAAGATGCTAGGCTGAAAATAAACAGCTGCGTGCTATTCATAAAAAATATCATTTGCTAGTAGACTCAAAAGCAGATAACTGGCTGTTTTTACTTTAATTTAGATAGTTGCATGGTGGCATTGTGATGGCAATATACCATTAATAAAGGGCTGAGATCTTTCTGCACTGGGAGCTAATAGTAGGAGGAGAATGGGGTAACTCTTGGCCAGTAGAAGCTTTAAGCCATTAAAATGCTTAAGTTGCAATATCCTCAGAGGACCCTGAATTTTCTCAAGGTTGGACTATGATTATGAAATGAAAAAAGGCTGTGCAACCCGAAGTAAATCTCTTCAGAAGATGCTAACATAAGGACACGGCAGCAGGCGTAATCCACAGTGATTACTAAAATACTTTGGGATTTGATGAATCCCATCTTTGGCTGATTACTGGCTGTTCTAATAGCACTGCCACTGGAGCCCTGGGATCACTCCTGAAGGTGCTAGAAACCCTTCTTGGCCAACAGCCCTGACTGGCCAGTTCAGCCACTACTGCTTGTGGCACTGTGCTCTGCAAAACCCATGGAAATGTAACATTTTCCCAAGCAGATTTTGTGTGCCTGGCAGTGCCTGTTCATTTATATGTGCACATGAGATAAGAAGTCTCGCTAAAACAAGTCAGGAAATCCTGTACCTTCCTGACAGAAACCCAAATGCCTCACAGCTTCTCCTGCACTCCTGCTTGGGTTCTATTTCAGTAACCAGCCCTGCAGGTTTAGAGACAGGGAAATCTGGGAAATGGACAGCATCTGTGAATGGGTTTATAACAGAGGAATTACTGGAGGAAGTGGTGGTCACAGGAGGGATGGGGTTCAGGCTCCCAACAGGCTTTTTCTACCTGCACAAATGCATTCTTGTGGACACAACTGCCAGAGCAAATAATGGCAGTTTCAGCTGCATTTCAGATTTTTCAAGCTAAAGCACTGAGCACATTAACAGTGCCAAAAGGTCACTGGTGGAGGGGATTTATAGCACCCGGGGAACAGCAAAGGAAAAGCAACTATTTCAGCAGGGA
Organism: Acanthisitta chloris; assembly: GCF_000695815.1. Taxonomy (NCBI): domain Eukaryota; kingdom Metazoa; phylum Chordata; class Aves; order Passeriformes; family Acanthisittidae; genus Acanthisitta; species Acanthisitta chloris. The sequence goes on from NW_008674440.1 coordinate 17,061, forward strand.
AATCTTGCCCTCTATTTTATATTCTGATTCATTTAACTATGGCATTTTTTCAGTTCTACAGGTTTCACAGATTGAACATGTCAGATAGCACACTGTCAGCCCCAAAAGAACACAGATTATTTGCACAGACCTAGATGATGAGAAACCTCTTACCTCCGTTGGCATCTGTGAGTTCTGTTCTTCTCAGGAACCCCAGATAGCCAGTTCGAGCCCAAATAGTTTGTGTGTCTCCAAAGCTGAGTCTTGAATTAAAATGATCTGATTGCAAAGATTCATCTCCATAGATGGTAAAATACCCACTGGCATTGTGAGTGCTGTGAACCCATATCTAAGTTAAAAGCAATTATACTGGTATTAATTAAAGTAACTTTTGAGAATGAAGCATTATTGAAAATTCTTGATGCAAATATTTTTAGTCATTGCTAGATAATACTGTAAATGCCTTTTAATGCCATTTCTGAACCCATAAGTGAACCACTTGTAGGCACAGAGACCCCAGTCTCGCTAGATAATACTGTAAATGTCTTTTAATTGGCATTAATTAATTGGCATTCTGAACCCATAAGTGAGCCACTTGTAGGCACAGAGACCCCAGTCTAATCCTGTTGAAGTGGGAGGTGGATCCGAGCCGTGCCAAGGGGAGAGGGACACTGGTCTCATGGTTACAGGGACACCCACCTTGCAGCCCTCTGGCCCCAGGTTAGCCAAAGACCTGCACAGACTCCAGGAATGGCCCAGCTCACTCTGAGATCTGCTTGGTTGTGGCAATTTTTAGAAGAGCCTACAGACCACACTGCTCTTTCCACAGTCCCCCCTGCCTGGGTCAGTGTATTCACTCCAGCAGAGCATCCTCCGTGAGTACCAGAAACACAGATTATATTAACAGGTGAGGCCAGTGACCTTCACCTATGGAGAAGGATTCATTTCATCTAACTCAAGGCATCATGGAAATATTTAGGATTTCAAGTTAATGAAATCTTACAGAAACTCACAAATTAGATTGTAGTTTTAATTATGACTAAACAAATTCTTAATTTTGCTAATTATTTTTAACTCCTAGAAAGCAATTTTTTTTCTTACTCCAGAAACATAAAATGAATTTGAGAAATATATAGCCTTGCTCAGCTCAGGTAATGAGAGCACTTTAATGCAATGAAGCACAATGATCATAGAGAACAGCATCAGGAAACCACCTAGCTGAAACTAGACTAATCAATAAACTTATTTTTCATGCAAATTTTCATCAGAACTAGTGAAGCCCCAAGTATAAAATACAGTTGGCAAAAGCTGATTTTTTTCATTTTTTTAAACTTGAGCTGTTATTAGTATCTAGCAAGTATGTTACCAACAATTTTAATAATGATGCAAATATCATGTTCCACACTTTACAGACAATAAAGATCAATAGAATTCACTATTTTCTTAACTATGGCATTGGATAAGACATATTATAGGAAATTATTAGCATGCACAACAATAGCTTTATCTCTGCAATTTATTTCAGAGCATACAAAGCTCAAGTTCTCATGACTCACCTCACCAAGATGAGAATCTCCTAGGGGTCCCTTTGTTTCTGGATTAGCAATAATGATACGTACTCCTGGGAGGATCTATTGAAAGAAAAAGAGGCAGTGAGAGAGCAGGTACCAGCTTATGCAACCATGTGCTGACTCTGTGGCCCCAAAGAACCTTCACCAGAAACTAGAAGAAATCCTTAAAAAGGTTAAAGTGGACTTATAACATAAAAAAATCAAAATAGCCCAGAGGTATAATAAATTCTGAGGTATCTGGAAAATGTAACAAAACTTCTCCTTGTGAAAGCTGCTTTATCAATACAAACCCCTCAGAAATCAAACGATTACCTTATCGTTTGATACAAAGGGAGGAAGGGAGGAAGGGAGGGAGGAAGGGAGGGAAGGAGGAAGGGAGGAAGGAAGGAAGGAAAAGGAAGGAAGGAAGGAAGGAAGGAAGGAAGGAAGGAAGGAAGGAAGGAAGGAAGGAAGGAAGGAAGGAAGGACGGAAGGAAGGAAGGAAGGATGGGACAAGGAAAGAAGAAAGGGAGGAAGGGAGGAACGAGGAAGGGACAAGGAAAGAAGGAAGGGAGGAAGGGAGGAAGGAAGGAAGGAA
>NW_008674440.1:19237-21034 GCF_000695815.1 Acanthisitta chloris
GGGAGGAAGGAAGGAAGGAAGGAAGGAAGGAAAGCTCATACAAAGCTCATACCAAACGGCCCCAGTCTGTCTGAGAGTACATACTAGGATGGAAAAAAGCTCTGATGCTCAGGGGCTCAGTGCAGCAGCAGTGGCACCTTCTTTCTCCCAAAGGCAGAGCACACGTAGCTGTAGACCCCAGTCCCCAGCACATGGCCAGACCCTGCCGAGCCCCTGTCTGTGTGCTGCTGCTGGGAGCTCAGCCCGGCCCCGCAGTGATGCCACCAGCAGTGATGCCACCAGCAGTGACACCACCAGCAGGTGATCAGTGGCCCATGAGGACAGTGTTGGCCACCTCAGAGCAGTCCTCAGTGGAGGTGGGTCCACGTTGCCCGCACTCTCTGCACGGGTGGCACATTTGTTGGCACTGTGGAGAGTGCCGTGCGGGGATGAAATACCTTCCTTTTGCGTGAAAGAAGGAAACGATTTTGGCATAGGAGAGGTAGGTGCAGCTTCTGAAAGAGCAGCAATGCATCAGCTACCACCACTGTGCTGTAACCTCAACAGTAAAGGAAGGACATCAGTCCTGCCCAGCTGATAATGCTTCCTCAGCACTACAGTCACATAAAAATGGACAGAAATGGATATTTACTGAAAATATTTACCAAAAAAGGTACATTTAAATCTTCTTTCAGTACTTACTTTTCCTGACTCCATGAGAGGCAAACTATGTGGGGATCCTCTTTCGACTAAACGAACTCTGTAAAATACATGTAAGATAATATGCATAATACACAGTTTTGTTTGTTTGCTTTTCATTAACATTTATTTCTGAAAGGAATGGTCAGTGGCTGCAGAGTTTAATGTTATTTTTGGAACAGATGAAACTTATATCCTGTAGAATATAATCAGACCCACTATTTAATCTTAGTCAAGATTTATGACTGGGAAAATAATGAAAAAAAGATGTGTGTGAATGTTTTGTTAAATAATAAATTCTTCAAATGCAGTTGGTGCCTTTTATTTGTTTTTGATAGACTTTTGAAAATGGAATTCCATGCACAAATTTATTCACAATATGAGGGATCTAAAATATTGATTACCCACAAGACCATCATAAATGCCAGGGCACAGACACAAAAGCATGTGAGCTGAGTGAGCAACCACATTCCACAAGTAGCTAACAGTTAAATCATATCAAAATAACTCATAACCTGGCTCAGCTTCACATCTGCATTTGCAATCTTTTAATTATTCTCAATGGACTGCGGTTGATAAACATTTTCAGCTTCACAATTTGCAATCTTTTAATTATTTTCAATGGACTGCGGTTGATAAACATTTTAATATTAAAAAAATCATTTCATGAAAAATGTTATTACTGCTGAGGACAGACCCTTTCTCTGAGTGTGGCTTTCTGGTTCTCTCTCTTCCTTTCTTAGCTAACTTATTTTCCCACTAAAGGAACAGGAATGGCATCTCTCCAGTATGATGGTCTGGAAGGAAATTCCTCATTTTCAATGGACTGCGGTTGATAAACATTTTAATATTAAAAAAATCATTTCATGAAAAATGTTATTACTGCTGAGGACAGACCCTTTCTCTGAGTGTGGCTTTCTGGTTCTCTCTCTTCCTTTCTTAGCTAACTTATTTTCCCACTAAAGGAACAGGAATGGCATCTCTCCAGTATGATGGTCTGGAAGGAAATTCCTCATTTAACCTTAGAAAAGCACTCAGCAGGTTAGAATGGAAGAGACTTTCAAGTCCTAAAATAGCCAATGATCTCAGCCAGTAGATGGCAAAGAAAATTTGGTAACA
>NW_008674440.1:21078-29918 GCF_000695815.1 Acanthisitta chloris
AAAACCTTAAACTTCCCACTCGTGATCATTCATAATCCACTTAACCAAGCAAATTCTGGACTTGTGTCTGAAGAGCTATTCTTACCTCTTTCCTCCCCTTAGCTCTCGATATTAGAAAATAAAAAAAAAACCCAACACAAGATGCCTAAGAAACAGCCCTGTAAAAGGTAAAGATGAAACATTAGAAGAGAAGACAGCTAGGAGCAGATGGGTGGAGACCTGGATTCAGTTAAGCTGATCATAAAACTGTGCTGTGTTAGCAGCAGGCCTGATAGATCTTTTTCAGACTGTTTTGAGGCCTTTTTATAGACAGAGAACTGCAATGCTCAGTTTGCGAAAGGAGGGATGAGACACAGAGAGACCTCAGCTAGTGGTCCCTTTGGAGAAGAACAAAGCTTTGGCAAGTTCAGCCTCTAAATATAAAGGAGAAGATTAGCTTTTTTTTCTGTTTCTTTGCTCCAAGAGACTTCTATAAAAGCTGGGACTGTTGAGGTCAAGGCAGGAATAGTGAATAATGATTTATCTGCAGTTCTGGGAAGTCTCTCAACCTTGATGGATGGGGCAGGGCTAATTCCTGAGACACTGCACGTCAGTGTGAACAGCTCCTCACACTAACAGAAAGATAAAACCCAGATACCCAGCAATTTCAGACTGTTTTTCCAGTGAATGACTCATTTTGGGAGGAAAAGGATGTGTGAGTGGGGCACAGTGTGCAGTGTGTTACATGAACCACCTTCCAATGTTCGTTTAACTGCCACAAAACTCCCAGACAGAGCCAGAAGCACTAATTACCACTTCTGTGTGTTAACCTTGAATGTTATACTGTCCTTGTTTTCCACTGTGTTGTTCTTTTACACCTCTGTTATGTTACAGGTGTGCACATGTGCCCCTGTTTTCTACTGCATTTTCTGCTGAGACTCCCACCAGCTGAAGAGCAGTAGGGTCACCACTGGATTCACAGCAAGATCAGTGAACTACAACATCCATCTGTTCAGCCAGGGACACAGGGCAGGAGAAACCCAGGCCAAAGGAGCTGCACTAGAATGTGTATAGGCAAGGTTGAATTAATGCTCATCTGTAAAGGGTATGTCTACATCAGCCACTCTTGTGCTGCTGTTGGAATGGAAGACAAACGATAGGTATTTAGGAGCATGCTGCAAAGGTGTTAAAAATGACTGCATATTGAAATGAAATCAAATATTGCTAAACTCAGTGGTTACTAATGCCTATATATTTCTGCCTTTGTTCTGTAAAATGCACTGTAAAATGTAAAATGCCTTTAACTGGGCTCTTCCAAACAACTGACATCTCCAAACTTTTGATAGGTATGTGCAGACAGGTAGCTGTTCTTGGAAGCTAATCATCTCAAGCAATTGCTACCTCCTTTAATTAATTCTTACCTATTATCTACGAACATTTGTCAAACAGAGAAAATCTTAAAGACAATTTAAAAAACCTCAGCCATAACCACTATTAAGAGTGATGGTGTAACCAAGGTCAGGAAGCACTTTATATAATTCAAGGTAGGTGTAAAAAGAAATGTATTTGGGTAACAGCATCACAAAACCTCTGGGGCAGGAAAAATGTCTGCCTGAACTGTCCAGCTGCCCAGAGATACTGCTGGCCTTTGCTCCCTTCCCATCAGTAAGACATGCCTCTGTGAAGTGTTGCTGAACTCCAGGCCTGGCAAAAAATCACATATAATAAAGTGATACATTCAATAGTCAATGGAGTGACTACTGGAAATGAACTAACAGTCATAAATCTGAAAATCTCCTCTTTGCTCTCAGCATCTGTGCTTACCACCTTCTTCCTATTATCACTAGCATGTTCTTCTCCTTCCCTTCTCCACCTATTTCATTTAACCTCATCTGATTTTTTAGCACATGATGATCCAGAAGGTGCAATTTCTCAGCTTCCAGCTCTGTTAAACCTCTCCCACTCTGTGCTTACTGCCTCACATCCCTATGGAGATTTCATGGCAGTGCACTAAACATAGAAACAGCATTTCCTGGAGGTTTTCTGCAAGGGCCCTGTTAGCACTCAAACCCTTGCATTCCTTTTTTAAAAGTTACTGCTAAGCTCACAATCCGTTTGGGAACATGCTGTTAAACCTCTAACAAATCCAAAATAATAAAAGATATTTTGCCACAAAGAGATTTAAAAAACTCTGAGTAAAACATGAGATTCTGATGTTACCAACTCTTATGTGCATACTTAATTTTAAGTGCATAATAGTCTTACTAACTCTACTGGGACTCGATACTATGAATAAATTATGGGCATTAGGCAATAATTTTTAAAATGAGTTTTACTGTGCCTCAGCATAAAATAATTCAATTGTTCCTACTCCTCCCCAAGAGATTTACATTATTCCACTGACAAACACAGCAGACATGATTGAAAACTTCTTTGCTTCCCTCTTGAGTGAACAGCATTGCTGTCAAGGCTGGTGTGGTAGGCAAGCTGAAAATGCAGAGCACAGGGGCCACCAGCCTGGTGAGAACAACACCCCTGAATTACCCAGGTGATGCTGGCAAAGAAGCCCATGGCTCCTTACAGCCTCCTTAGGGTAATGTTAGTAAAGCCTCTCCAAATTCACAAATAATCATAATGTGCTCCCAGGCAGCAAAGGTCCAGAAAGGGCAAGTCCTGTTTCTTTGCAGCGATCCAGCTGTTCTTTGTTGGGAGTGAAAATAAAAAGTGAGTACAGAGCCTTCCCACTGCTTTCTGCTGCCTTTAGAGCCAGCCTGGGCAAAGAGCCTGAAAATCAAGTGGATGGGAGAAAACATGCTGCCCTTGGGTGTTAAAGATACTTTTTCACCTTCTGGTGGTTTGCAGCCAAGGTGAGAGGGAAAACATAAATGAGAGACCCAACGTAGGGCAGACATGGAGTTTGTCTCCCATCAAAATGTCTCACTGGAGAGGGGAGAGAGAAAAGATGTTTAAGAATTGTTTCACTGCTGCAAATCTATAAGCAATGACGATATGCAATGAATCCATAATATTTACATAGAATAGTATAGGAGAGTATATTTTTCATATTTTTTTCCACTGGTTCCTAAGAAATTTTTCTTTAAAAAGCCTCTCACTGGAGAAGTACAGCTGAAATAGCTGCCTATGTTTCAAAGTCTGGCTACTGGGTTTAATAGGGAATGCAGCTACACCACCAGTATATGCCAAACTTCTTTTCTTGTTAAAATTTAATACATTGATTTCATCTTCTTTAAATCAAATGCTTACTATGGAAAAGCAGGACTGAAATCTGAGTTCAGAACAAAAATCTGACCGGCCTTAACTAACTGGGCACTGTAATTACTGTGGAGCAAAGTGGTACCAAAATGCAGTAACAATGTCTTTCTGCCCAATTATCTTACATGAAACTGAAAATTTTGTTAATGCTCCTTTTTAGATCTGATCCATTTAGTGATGAAAACTCTCCAAAATATACTGCACAGCTTGCTAGTACTTCACACTAATCAGAGAGTTTGTCAGCAGCTATTAACTATTGCTTTGGGAATCTGCAGGGGCCTATGCACGCAGAGTGGTACGAACCAACACTACAATGCCAAGACTGGGCAGTCCTTCTGAGCTGGCTGTGCTGCTGCTCTGAGAAAGCCCTTGGATTCTGTGATTCTAATAGAGAGGGAAAGAAGCCATGAGTTCATCCAAGCCTTGCTCCCTGCCAAAAAAAGACTGCTCCCTGCCGTGCATTTTTGAGTGCTTTGTCTACTTGTGTTACAGTATTTCAAATGATGGGGCTTCTTTCACTTCCCTTCCGAGCTTATTTCTCAGCTGATTTTATTTCAAGTCCAAGAACCTTTCTCACCCTGCATGAACCAGTCAGCTTCCACTTGTTATTTCTAACTACCTCTCCATGTCCAATTCAAAGGAGCTTTTCTCAGTGTCCCCTTTCTTTCTCAATATAAGTCAGCTAAAGAGATTGCCTTTTACCCTAACACTTGGCCAAACCCTACATCGTGACCTTTTTTCTTTCCTTTATAGCCATTCCCTCAAGCTGAGCCGTGGGAACTGCCCTCCTGCTCCTTGCCTGTGTGCCAGCATCTTCTGCCAGCCAGACCTCGTCGTCTCAAGCTCTTATTCCTCTGCCCACCCCACTGACCCTTCCTCCTGCCTGGCGTGGCTGTTGTCACACCATGTCACTTTGCAGTTGTGCCAAATTGGAACTTCAACTTTTTGGTTTCGTTAAGACTAGATATTTTGCACTCTGAATTCTTTCAGTAACTGTTTTAGGATTCTGCCACTCTTGAACACCTTCAGGAACAAAGCTTAGAGGAAACCAGATGGGATGTGATGAACATATAACCTAATATATATCTTGAAAATACACTGTATGAAAGTTGCCTCCTTGCCCACAGATTTTCTGTGGTGGAAAACAACAGTTAATAGTCTCTTTGGTTTAATTCCAGCCCTATTTCTTAAGTTTTCCTGCTCATTATCATCTTATATTAGAAGTTAAGCTTGTGGAGAAAAAGTGGATATATTCTTATCCTGCACGAAACTGATGTTTTGAAGATTTTTGTGTATTAAACTGGCACAAAAAAGTTAAATATGCAAAGATCTGTCAAAACTGACTTCTGAATTGAACACAATGGACTTTTCTGGGGGGAAAAAAAAAGAAGACAACCACTAATTCATTAGAAATTGTAACCAAATTGTATTCTAAGAACAGTGACTTCCCAGTTCTGACTCAAATAACATAGAACTATTGCCATCAGGATGGGCACTGCAGGCAACAGTGGGATCCTAGGCTGGCTCAGGGCTCTTTGCCACAAGACCTGCAGTGCACCTCTCTTTACTCAAATAATCAAATGTTTCTACATAAACTATCCCAGAATTAACAACTCAATGAGCTCATTCTGCCAAAAAAATGGAAATATGGATCAAAGAACATAAGCACTGCCTTTCAAAATGCCATACTCAGTTCAAACAGCCAGATCAGAAAAGCAGGAAAATGGTACAACTCAGGCTGAAGGGAAAATCTAGAAAATTAACAAGTTTCCCTGCATCATCCTGATTTCCTCAGAGCAGTTTTTCTCCCATCACATGATAAATTCAGATAATGGATAAATACAACTGAGACTGAAAAAGGGACTTTTGGATTGAGGCAAACTTTAACCAGCAAAATTAACAACCATTAAATCTTCTGTATGTCTAGGATATATTTTAATCCTGCTAATTCGAAAATCAACAGGAATTAACACTAAATCACTTCCTTTAATGTAAAGGGATACTTCACTATAAACCTAAATTACACTTCATGTGCCAAATTCCCTGTGGCCAAAAGCAAACAGCTTCCAATCCTTCAGATGGCAGAACAAATGAGCAGAAAAGGCTACACAATGATTTAAGACAGATCAGAAAGCTGCAAAGGGATCAAAATGAGGCACGAACTCTGCTACAGGAAGGGAATAGCTTCATAGATTGACACTTCACAGATTAAAAAAAAGCAGTAGCAATTTTATCATATAAAACTATAGGAATGTGCAAAAAAAGTAAGTCATGTTTATGTCTGTTTTCAGCCTGAAAGTACTTTGAAAGGTTCAGCTTTCATCACACACTAAATTCATTTCAATTAACTTTGCACAGTGTGTAAAGCACAACACTCAACTATTTCAAGGGAATGCAGTGGACCAGGACTGGTGAATCTGGTCTTCTGCCTTGCACTCCTGAGTCCCATCAGGCACAGCATCACTTTTCTTTGTGCTTCAGATTCAAATTTGCAAAATGAGGCATAATGCTGTTCTCAGCTGTTATCTTTTTATTCAGATTACAAACCTCCAAGGACATGTGTTTTTATAGCACCTTTCATAACCACATTTGTGATCTGATGGTTCTGTTTAATGCAATATGTATCCTTTTTCTATTTTGTAACCCTTTTGTCTTCCCAGTTCTAACTGGGAGAGGAACCACACAGAATCATAGAATTTAAGGCAACCTATGCCAGTGTCTCACCACCCACACAGGAAAAAGCTTTTTTCTAATAGCTAACCTAAATTTTCATTATAACCAACTTGGGATCTGAAAATGTCCCCAGCTATTGGAATTAGCTTATTTGTTGTTAACAAATGATGGGAATGATTTTAGATTTGCCAATGCAATATTCATATTCTACATTCCCACAACGTAATCAAAGCTAGAATTTCTGAAATAAAATAATTTTCTTTAACCTGTCCCCTTAACACAATGTAATCAAAGCTAGAATTTCTGAAATCAAATAATTTTCTTTAACCTGTCCCCTTACTTTGATCAAACCTCCAAAATTCCCATCACCAGCTGACTCACCCTACATCCTACATTTTTGGGAAGAATGTGCAGAAAGTTCTCCTTAACAACAACCAGGGACATGTCCTGTGCATGGAACACCAACACATGGAGCTATTTTTTCAGTCGAATCAAACTTGCAGATAAGCACTCTGAAGAAAAGGTCAGCAGTGTGATGACCAGCAGTGCCTTATACACCTGCAGGCAATGATCAGGGACTGTCCTGGCATAGGAGACTTACTGGGAACCTTGTCTGAGCTTCTCAAGACTCTTACAAAAAACGATATGTGAGGCTCGAAGTGACATAGTAAGAGCTATTGAAGGGAGCCATGTAAGAGGATATTACATCTCTAACCAAGTTAGTGACATATCCTTATATAAACAGGGGATGCTTTTGCTGTTCAGAGCTCCCAAGCCTAATGATTCAGTATTCCTTCAGCCAGAGACTTCACTGACAACAGGAGCCAAATGAGTGCCTTAGGCTAGCACGATGGAGCCCATTTCCCAGGGGGAACCACCAGCACAGCAACTTTCACTGAATTATTTGTCACAAAAAACTGACAGTGTGGATGGCAAAGGCCCTGTCCTCCTGCAAAGGCTGGCCAGGGAAGAGGAGAAAGAAAAGTGGGATGGAGAGCACTTGGGAAGCTCCATCTCCTACAGCACACCAGTCTGTGGATGGGTCTGAAGAAGCTACAAAGGCTTGTTCCAAATTTTACATGTATTAAGGGAGCAGATGCCTTGTGAAATGCACTATCGGGCAGCAGTATAGGAAGGCAGCACTTTTCCTTCCACTAGTAAAACAGCAAATGTACTCTATGTTCATCACTTCTGGCATTTTTCAAGAAACAAGTGTTTAGTGTTCCATTAGCAACATGTACCAAAATGAGGGAAAACAAATTATGTTTCAGAATACACTACCTGTAAAAAGCAAATACATAATACATTCAATTCATAGAGTAAATGAAAGAATGAAAATTCCATTTTATGAAGACATTCTTGTAACTGTACAGCTAGACTCATGGCAAACTCTGGGAGAGAGAAGGGAAGAAGTATGGCTCGTAGGGAACAAAAAAGGAAGAATTTTTAATAAATCTTCCTCAGAAATGTGAGCAATCAGCTTATTTTATTCATTCCCAGCTTCCACGAGAAGCATGAGTGAAAGAGACAGACCTGTAACACCAAAGAATTTCAGCATACACTGACATGTGAAATTATTTTTCTTTTTTTTTAACAGTGTCAGACCCTTTTCAAGAATAAACACACTGGTGTATTTCAATAAGCTGGATATTCAACAAGCAGTAAAATTCCCAATAATTTTAAGAATTTCAGTAAAATTATTGGGAAATTCAAAACTGGTTGGTAAAAACAAAAATAGAACCATTTTCCATCTAGTTCTTTTACTCATATTTGAAGAATGACGTGCAAATGGCACTTGCAAACAATAACACAAACATGCAACCACAGTACACCTGCTTTCCTGGAAATCTGTTGTTTTTTGCTTTCCCTTTGTCTTTGTCTTACTTGGTACACATGACATTATTCTCGTTCCCCTAAGCCCTCCAGGGAAATATAACTGGAATTTCTTGATTGGTAGCTAAACTATGCTAAACCACAGCCTCTATCAAAAATCATATTTAGAGCCAAGTCTTATTGTCCTGTTCCACTAAAATCATAACATCCTTATCCCTTGAAAATGACTTTATCAAGGAAGAAACAGACTTGCTTAAAGGGAGGAAATATTTCAATAGCTAGTAATCTTGCCTTAAAAAGTACACAGATTACTTTGTAGGGCTCCCATCCCCCTCGTGTTTGGGTGTCTCTCCCTAGCTCCTGCCCTGCAACAGAAGTTGCATTATGCCTGGAAACATGAAGCATCTTTTAAAGCTCTTTAAACAGGTACACTTACAATTTTTGTTGTAACTCTGGATCTTCATGTGTAAATAGGGCAATTTCTTAAACAATATTTGCTCCTCTTCAGTTTCCCAGGTCATCAGCTTTATTCCTAATCACTGACCATTCAGTGCACTGAGGCTGAACAGCACTCTGGGTTCAGCTCCTTGGCACAGTCAGGAACAGCAAGAGAGAACCACTCCTCCAGTCTAGACAGACTGGAACTTCTCCTCTATGTCAGATTGTTCATATGATCCTCATCAGCCTAAATTAATTTTTCTTTCTTGGAGATTTGTTTCTCATAGATCCAAAACAGTGCCAAGGGGATTTTTGAGACAGCAGTGTTTGCATGGAGAGGGAAAACACAAAGCTGCTATAAGACCAATGCTGTATCTTCAGAAAAAAACCCAAACAACTAAAGCAGCAGACAATCATAAAAAAGCATGAGTGAGGTGTGAAACTTGGAATCTGAGCCACCATATGAGAAGATCCATGAAGCTTGGGATGACTGGAAAGGCACTGCCACAGGTAGTACTCCATAATTCCATTTGCAAATGAGCATAGAAAGCATTCTGAGGCCCAATGACATGGAAAGTCTGTTTTGAACAGTTCACCAGGTATGTATTACTTTACATGTCAAAATACTCTATGCCCTTTCCCTA
>NW_008674440.1:29936-37546 GCF_000695815.1 Acanthisitta chloris
GCTGGGTGTCAAAGAGGGTAATAATAGATTTAACTACCCCACTGCACCCCACTCAGAGTGAATAAATGAGGACTGTGATTTTCTCTAACCTGTGACTGGGCTCTGTATGCTATAACCCTTTACAAGAGCTGGAAAAGCTCTGCCCCACAGCATCAAGGGAGCACTCTTCAAAGTTTCTCTTTTGCTACCATTGGCAAATGGCTTTCAAGTATGATTACTCAATTAAAGTTTCACAAAAGGTAAGTATTTCACTGTCATTAGCCATTAGCATGTCTCCTGACACACCTCCCCCCCAACTTTTTTCCCTACTAGGTGACTATAAAACGGTTCTCCTCCATGCTGGGACTGTGCTACAGATCACTGCTGCAGCTACAGCCTAGCTAACAATTTAGATAAGTAGTTCTTTTGTCTGGTAACCCTATAATAAGGGTGTTTTTCAAGGTAGATGGAGTAGAAGTGTTGGAGAATAAGGAAAAAAGCTCCTGTGGCTTTGTTGCTTGGTATTACCCAAAACAATGTACACACAACATGAAAGTTTCAGTAAAATATAGACGAGAAGGATAAACAATTGACAGCCAGAATAAAAAACTATTTTTCTGCTCCTGCATGGTCTGAAATGCTGGATATATGAAAATGAAGCCAAAGCCTTAACTGATTCCTTTTGACAGTGCCTGCATTTGAGACTGGGCTCAGTGTTTAAGCAACCCATAAAAGTAAATCCTAAGTAACTGTTTTCTCATATCTTTGAAATGCTACAAGTGTTCTCTTCTTTTCTTGGGGAAAGAGATTCAGAATTTCCATGCTCTGAAATCACCTTTGTCAGGGAGACAATGCCTGAGCAAGCCTGAAGGAAGTTCAGAGATCTCTGAATACCTCTGAGGTCCAAAAAAACCAAATTAGACTTAGCACAACATACAAATGACTTCCTAAGAAATAAGTCTGCTAATGATCTAAGTACATACAAGGTCACTTTCTTTTTAAGAGATACACTAATTTGTATCACCCCAAGATGATGTCAGTGACCACATGAGAAGACACCTATTTCTACAGCTCCACAGGCTGCTTTTTTAATAAATACAGGTAATCAGGTTCAAATAATTGTTCTAATGATGGACTGGGAGTATTTCAATGAGAAACTATGGATGTCAGAAGCCATACATTGAATTATGGCCAGACTAAGTAATAATAACTTGAACTCAAATACATCTTGGTGCTTCTGGTCTGTGTGGCAATATCCCACTTCTGGATCCGAATCCCTTTTTGATGCCAGCTGCTTCAGCATGTGGCAGCTGACCATGACAGGTAGCTCAAAGGGAACTCTAGTAAAACACAAAAGAGTTTGATGAATTAAATTCTCCATTTTTCTAACCCTACAGATTTAACTGGATGAAACCGAATAATTTCGAAGATAATTTAATCCACCCATTACTTCACCAAAGGATATACTGGAATTTGAAGACAGGATCAGAAGGATATTATGGGTATATGAAACTAGAGATGGCATCAAATAAAACTGAGAACAGTGTTTAGTAACACTGGTTGAAAGTCTTTGTTCTTGCCCAGTTTTGTACAAGATGTGGATGTGGTTCAATAACCAGTTTAAATACAATTTGTAGTCAAAATGAGGAGGAACTGGCTATTACAAATGCATACAAAATGATAACAAAATCTTCAGCAATACATGTATGACTGGGTTAGTGGCTCTCTCCCCGTGGGATTCTAAGCCTCCACTCATCAAAGCTCGTAAATTGTCACTCTCTGCCACTGAACAAGAAGACTGGGGACATTTCTATCTGCTTTTGGGGGTAAACAGATTGCAATTGACATGTTTCTTTTTACTTGTCCTTTTAAAATAAACTCCAATTTCAAAGCAGATCTTTCCTTTCTCCACTTGGGCAGAACCATGATTTTCATAATAGTTTTTTTCTTTATGGATAAGGTTTTGCTATAGAAGAGAATATTAGGCTGCAAGGGGATATTTATCTTTGCAGGATTTTCATGAAGTTTCAACTTTGGGAGAAGATCAATGATCTGCCTCTGCCATCACCAGATGGACACTATTTAAAACTTCTGAGGAAATCCTCTATGCAATATTTAAAATATGAAAGATACAGATACACAGGAAAAGAAATTCCTGTGTCCTTGAGCAAAAAATTCGAAGCAGCCAAATATTTCAATATTTTTCATGATGTTTTATTTCTTATTCATACCAGCTTTGTTTCAAATTCAAGGTAATATCAAAATAAAAATTAGCAGATCAAAACAGCAACATTTTGAAAACAGTTTTGAACGATTCTAAAAAATATAGAGTTTAGGATATTAGGAAATACATTGAAGCTTTTGAAAATCCAGCCTGACCTGCTGTAGAACACTCAAACATACCTGAGGTTATAGTGATTTTGCATGGCCAGGTTTTAGCAGTGAGGGGCTACAGGGGCAGCTTCTGTAAGAAGCTTCTAGGTCTATTCTCAGCTTGATAAATTGGTTTGCTTTGCCAATAATTTTTCTACCAAGAAACAACCTGCTGTGAAGGATGAGGAGGCTGTGAAATTTTTATGCTAGTGTCAGAGATATATATTTTTGCTGGACATTTTAAATGTTATAAACACATGTACTTATTGTTTTAGAACAACCTGTATAAAAGGGATGCTTAGGCTTTAAATTTGCATCTTCACTCGTACAAAAGGATGCAAATGTCATAAAATGCAACATCTTTCAAGTATATGATGTTCTGGTATGATGAGAAAAGGTTCTCTCAATCTGTTTTTGATCTTCCAAACATTTCTCAGCCTGTAGCATATTTAGGTATCTTGTGCTTAACCACCTGAAAAGCTTCCTGAGGAGAACATGACTGGTCTAAAAACGATGACGGAGTGATCTCAAAACCAGCACTTTTGATGGTGGACAGGACAAGAATAGGAATATATTAATTCTATTTATTTTCTTTTTTGGGGAGGAAGGGGAATAAAACTGTCTTCCCAGAGGCAGAGTAATGCAGATAAGACCCAACAAGGTGCTCACACCTGAAGTTCTGTTGCCTCTGCCCTCCCCGAAATGCGCGTGGCCTTGTGCCCGTGGCCTGTCCGTGTCCAGCAACAAGGAGCTGCCATGAGGCCAGCTCATCTGCTGGGAGGATTAATCCACCTACTTTGCCTTTTGGATCTGGGTTAACCTCTCTAAACTGCATTGCCCTGCAGTGAAGGGGCATATCATCCACTTGGTGGATAACTCAGGGCACTTCTCCTGCTTTTCATTAAAAGCCTCTGTGGGACTTGCCTGCCTTTGCTCACTTTCTTGGCCATGCTGAGGACACTCTGATTTTTATAAAATGGGTAACAGGCTGAGTACAATACTGATGTCCTGTCACCAAAAGCAAGCCTGAGCTGTATATTCTTGCTTTTAGGATGCTACTCAGTTTCCAAAAAAATGTGTCTTGCGCCATTTGAGCCAGCACAGGGTGTATCTCACTAGGACATCTCACTAGGGCTGGCAAATACAACATGAGCTCCATGAGAGACCCTGCTGGAGTAGCTATAGCATCTAGAACCACACGAGATGCTGGCAGCTAGGTCAGCCAGCCTTTTTCTGGTATTAGAACTGAAGCCAGCCACTGTCCAACTGGTTGCAGTCCTTGGTACAAGCTTCCTGAACCTCCAGGCAATCCCACTACTATGGCCAGAGTCCCAGCAGCTAAGCCAGAGGGCTGGGAGCATAAAACCACACAGAGAGACACACAAAAATGTGTTTGAAAACCTCCACTGTGACCTAATCCAGTGAGAGCTGGAAGGAAACATCTAGTTTGGTTGATCAACCACCCCTAGATTTCCACACAGATTGTACATAGCACAGGTATTTTGACCTAAAGTCCTATCAAAAAAATGACATTTTCATAAGCTGTGAAGTGCCCAAATCCATAATTACTGAATGAGCTTGAAATAGTAGTATTCAAAGTGATTATTAATTTTTATAGATGTGAATAGGATTTGAATAATCTCAAAGAGATGAACTACAGCTGTTTTTTGAAGCAAATAGGAAGTGTTATAATGACAAGAAAAAAAAGATTATGTTCAGTCTTTTTCAAACTCTGGAAAATATCTTCTGAAATACAAATGATGAAAAACATTTTCTCATATTAAGTGTACAGGGTAAATTTTTCATCCTGTTGGGGGACTGGCTGGCCTGTAAGGACTCACTGGGTTGTTACTATATGGTCTCACAGCTATGTAGAGCAATCTTTCAGTTACTGTTGAGTAATAGGGACATTCAGTTTCACTAAAATGCTTAGAAACAGCAAGTGTGAAGAGACTACATCAAATAAAGTTGCTTGCCCCTAATTTATGACCCATGCATCTAATTCTAAATTCCAAAGGATTGGGTAAATGAGGCACAGCTTTAATCCATCAAATTAAAATCTACATTGCCACAATATGAGAACCAACTCTAAAGATCATCTTTCACGTTCTGTAGAACTAGTCACTAAATATAAATGAATACACTGCAAAGTCTGATCTCGATAATGATGCCTACTTCTCAATGACATGCTAAGGCAGGGAAATAGTATACCCATGGTTTATGCAACTTTTATGAACAGTAAATCTTAATTCCTCTATATATACACATATTTTTATTATTTCTAATTTTTATTAACTGTAAATGCTACATTCTCTTTCTAGAAAAGAGGCCTTTTTTTTCCCTGGGTTGAGTATGAGCACAGACTGTGTCTCCACAGCACTGCAGCTGCTGGGCCAGAACACCAAGTATTCTGGTGTCAGGTTATGCAGACAGTAGCATTATACAAAGGACAGACCAAACATCAATCAAACTTATATTTCTATTGATAACATTGCATGCAAAAGGAATAACGAAATGGGGAGGCAAGTATCTTGCAGCTGCTTTCTTCTACCTGCCAAATTCCATATGCAAGGAGAAAATATATGTGTGTGTATCTGACTTCACTACCCAGAGGGTAATTTGGGCCCACAATGGCCTGAGGTTTGCACTCTGCAAGATAAGCTGGTCACTTTGTTAAAGTCAGTATTCACCCAAGGGGAGTAAATTCTCTGTTAAGCTTTTAAGAAGGATGAAAGAAAAAGAACAAAAAAAAAAAAGCCCCATTTGGATAATGATTTTTTAAGGGAACAAATACTGTTAATTAAATGTTCACCTTTTCCAGAGTTCTTAGAAAACTTTTTGTTTTGTTACAGTTTTGTTAAGACACTCCTGCTACCTTTTTGACCAGAGTATAGGAAAACTGAAATATATGTGTATGGATATTTTTTAAAATAACACCTAAAATCTCCAATCACTAAGTGGTAATTTTTAGTTCTTGTATACATATCTAACACTAAAGCTGGAACTGGAAAATACCCACCATTACAAAATGTGGTTGCTCACAATGGCTGAAGCCAATAATGCAGCTCCTCACATTCCTGCAGCACTAAGCACTGCAGCAAAGCATCCCCTGCCTGGTCTCCCCATGGCTAACAGCTGCCAGCCCAGCAGAAACACCTCTGGGAGGCTGAGGCCCAATGGGACTCCAGTTCTTTGGATTGCCTAGGTTGCACCACCTGAACACAAGGGTAATGAATTCCTGAGGGCAATAAAGGCATGAAATCTCGTTAGCTGTTCCAGTGGTGATGTCAGATGCTTCAGTTTTATCAGTGGTAAAATAAAGTAACCAATTAATATGTCTACATCTGCTCACTAGTAGGAGTTAGCACCGATTATTTATGAGAAGTACAAAGGTTTCCAGGGTGTTTGAGGTGTGCTGTAAGTAGCTTTCTGGCTAGAAACTCTGTTAATTGTGTGTATTAGAGAAAAAGAAAAAGGTGGTTCCGACCTGTCATGCCTCAGTGCCCTCATATCAACATACACTGTGGTGGGATCTGGTCCAGATGTTCCCTGTAAACAACAACATCAGCTAATCAGAACCTGAAGGCTGGGAGGAGGAAAGAGTTTTACCCCCCAAAGAACCCAATGTTCATTTCAGTGCTAATTATGCTAATCAAACGACAAGTTATATTTAAGCTGTTCATCAATCAAAGCTCAGTGCTGGGGAACATACCTACCGTCGGGCACGCAGCACCTGGGGCTTTGGAAAAACAGGAGGCACCCAAACTGCTTAACCAACACATCTCAACATAGGTTTTATTGGCTACAAAAGGCCAAGTCATCAGCACATGGATACACAGGAAAAATGTTCAACACATTTTGCCATAGAAAGGAAGGTGGAAATTGCTGAGGAGACACAGTTTAATGGCAGAAGCACATGGTCAGGAATGTGAAGCATGGTTTACTCAGAGTCTTCTAGACATGCAACAGAGAATATACTTGAAGCTAAAGATAGTAAAGGTAGCACGCATGACATGAACCAATCTGGACTGAAGGTCTGTAAGCAATTATTCTGTTCCTTTTCAGTCTTCCACTGCATAATTTAAGTCCTTGCTTTGTGTCACAATATTTAGTTACTTGAAAAGCAGCAGACTAATTTTAGTTTCCTTTCATGCAGAGATGATATAGTCTTTAGGCCTTTACACCCACAGCTTTTCTGCAGTTTTGTAGCCTGCTATGATTTGCCCTTATCCAAAACTTCAGACTCATCACCACTGAACATCATGTGAATTCTCAATGCTCCAGGCTAGGGTTCTCTTCTCTGCTGGATACCTCATGCCACTGCTAAACAGAAAGCTAGAAGGAAAGCACAGCTTCATTTTGGACCACTGGAACTTCAGAAATTTTCTTTTCAGCCGAGGAATTCGCCTAACCCTAGTGAACTTCAGGTGCACCAGCTCCTTTTATCAGTTCTTTAGATGCTTACTACTTAAAACAGCAGGCAACATCAACTCTCAGCGATTCTTTTTCTCATTTGCAATATGTCACAGAGTATAATTCTTCACATTAGGAATGTCTAGTGCTAAATTTTACATTTCTGCAATGCTGGCTGATAGTTCCACAATTTTTGAACACTAAAAATTGCAACAGAGATCCACAAATAGCTAATTTTTGCATCTAAAAGGGAAAAAGAGTTACCACTAAAAATTGATACTTACTGTCCAGGAACTGATAGTGACCCACCACCAGAGGAGAACAAGAGTAACAGAGCTGCACATGCATGTTAGCCTCTTTAGCTTGTTATACACAGTACAAGATACAATATCCTCTCTAGCTATTAATGACACGATTTTCAGTCTACTAGTAAACTCAGCAGTGTAACAGACTAGTGCTGAGTGGAGAACTTATTTGAAATATATGCAATGTTAAAAAGAAAAAAACAAAACCAAGGAAAAATTGGTTATCTTTAAAAATAAAACTAAACCTGAATTGATTTGCAAAACAATGGAAACAGTCAAGTTTGAAAATCAAAGACAATCACTATGGTATTTATTGTTTTCAGCGTGAATGAAATAGTTACAATGGACAGCTAAGATTTGATGAAACCTCCAGATAAAGCTATATTGGGCTTATTTATAATTTTATAGAAGGATCTGAAAATCCTGAAATCTCCAGACTCAATTTCTAGTCTGTCCCACTGTTGGAAGCTGATAGGTGGGTATTGAGGGAACATGAAAATCCCCTACCTGCTCGGCCAGCTTCCCCAGCCTGTGAGGCTA